>NW_026861936.1:0-67089 GCF_026571515.1 Ruditapes philippinarum | reverse complement strand
AGATAGATAGATAGATAGATAGATAGATAGATAGATAGATAGATAGATAGATAGATAGATAGATAGATAGATAGATAGATAGATAGATAGATAGATAGATAGATAGATAGATAGATAGATAGATAGATAGATAGATAGATAGATAGATAGATAGATAGATAGATAGATAGATAGATAGATAGATAGATAGATAGATAGATAGATAGATAGATAGATAGATAGATAGATAGATAGATAGATAGATAGATAGATAGATAGATAGATAGATAGATAGATAGATAGATAGATAGATAGATAGATAGATAGATAGATAGATAGATAGATAGATAGATAGATAGATAGATAGATAGATAGATAGATAGATAGATAGATAGATAGATAGATAGATAGATAGATAGATAGATAGATAGATAGATAGATAGATAGATAGATAGATAGATAGATAGATAGATAGATAGATAGATAGATAGATAGATAGATAGATATAGATAGATAGATAGATAGATAGATAGATAGTAGATAGATAGATAGATAGATAGATAGATAGATAGATAGATAGATAGATAGATAGATAGATAGATAGATAGATAGATAGATAGATAGATAGATAGATAGATAGATAGATAGATAGATAGATAGATAGATAGATAGATAGATAGATAGATAGATAGATAGATAGATAGATAGATAGATAGATAGATAGATAGATAGATAGATAGATAGATAGATAGATAGATAGATAGATAGATAGATAGATAGATAGATAGATAGATAGATAGATAGATAGATAGATAGATAGATAGATAGATAGATAGATAGATAGATAGATAGATAGATAGATAGATAGATAGATAGATAGATAGATAGATAGATAGTCTAAATAACAGAGAGACAGGTAGACAGACAGATAGATGGATAGATAACTTCTTGTATGATTATTTATTGATTTGCTTAGTTATCTGGTGCAATTTGTGTTAAAATGAAAGTGTATAATTTGCAGAATTTCCTTTCCACCTTAATTTATGTAACCCATAAATGTTTCCATGGAGCCCTTTTTGGTGCAATTAATTGTGTAATTTGACTTATTAATTTCATTTCGTAATTTGTAAAACAACTTACCAATCTTCACACAATCACCACCCTTTTTCCATTGACCATTTGATTCACAAGTCATTTGATATTCAGTTATATTGCTTTTTCCAATTGGGTAGACATATCCAGTGTCACATTTTACTGTAGCTTTGGCTTCAAATGTTGTCGTATTATGATCATAAAGTATGATCGATTTTGAGTTTTTAAGTACAGATGTGGTATTTGGCATGAGACAGTCTAGCATAAAATAGAAAATACACGTTATATCAATACAGTGTTTCCTTACGAGATATTGTAAATATATTACCGACAGGAATAAAAACATTTCTGAATATCATTTGGCATGTTCGAATAGATTTTATGAACGTGCAATAATATGTTTTGTTAAAAAGCTTGAGCGCTTAATTACATCATATGTTTAATGTTAATCAAGTTGAGATAAATTGGTCTTTTACAAAATAATTGTTGCCAAACTTTCCAATTTTTTATGAAAACTCTCAAAATAACACGAAATGTAATCTTAATTATAGACAGACATGCAAATAGATGAATGGATGGATGGATGGATGGATGGATGGATAAATGGATGGATGGACGGATAGATAGATAAATAGATAGATAGATAGATAGATAGATAGATAGATAGATAGATAGATAGATAGATAGATAGATAGATAGATAGATAGATAGATAGATAGATAGATAGATAGATAGATAGATAGATAGATAGATAGATAGATAGATAGATAGATAGATAGATAGATAGATAGATAGATAGATAGATAGATAGATAGATAGATAGATAGATAGATAGATAGATAGATAGATAGATAGATAGATAGATAAATAGATAGATAGATAGATAGATAGATAGATAGATAGATAGATAGATAGATAGATAGATAGATAGATAGATAGATAGATAGATAGATAGATAGATAGATAGATAGATAGATAGATAGATAGATAGATAGATAGATAGATAGATAGATAGATAGATAGATAGATAGATAGATAGATAGATAGATAGATAGATAGATAGATAGATAGATAGATAGATAGATAGATAGATAGATAGATAGATAGATAGATAGATAGATAGATAGATAGATAGATAGATAGATAGATAGATAGATAGATAGATAGATAGATAGATAGATAGATAGATAGATAGATAGATAGATAGATAGATAGATAGATAGATAGATAGATAGATAGATAGATAGATAGATAGATAGATAGATAGATAGATAGATAGATAGATAGATAGATAGATAGATAGATAGATAGATAGTCTAAATAACAGAGAGACAGGTAGACAGACAGATAGATGGATAGATAACTTCTTGTATGATTATTTATTGATTTGCTTAGTTATCTGGTGCAATTTGTGTTAAAATGAAAGTGTATAATTTGCAGAATTTCCTTTCCACCTTAATTTATGTAACCCATAAATGTTTCCATGGAGCCCTTTTTGGTGCAATTAATTGTGTAATTTGACTTATTAATTTCATTTCGTAATTTGTAAAACAACTTACCAATCTTCACACAATCACCACCCTTTTTCCATTGACCATTTGATTCACAAGTCATTTGATATTCAGTTATATTGCTTTTTCCAATTGGGTAGACATATCCAGTGTCACATTTTACTGTAGCTTTGGCTTCAAATGTTGTCGTATTATGATCATAAAGTATGATCGATTTTGAGTTTTTAATTACAGATGTGGTATTTGGCATGAGACAGTCTAGCATAAAATAGAAAATACACGTTATATCAATACAGTGTTTCCTTACGAGGTATTGTAAATATATTACCGACAGGAATTAAAACATTTCTGTATATCATTTGGCATGTTCGAATATATCTTATCAACGTTCAATAATATGTTTTGTTAAAAAGCTTAAGCGCTTAATTACATCATATGTTTAATGTTAATCAAGTTGAGATAAATTGGTCTTTTACAAAATAATTGTTGCCAAACTTTCCAATTTTTATGAAAACTCTCAAAATAACACGTAATGTAATCTTAATTATAGACAGACATGCAAATAGATGAATGGATGGATGGATGGATGGATGGGATGGATGGATGGATAAATGGATGGATGGACGATAGATAGATAGAAATAGATAGATAGATAGATAGATAGATAGATAGATAGATAGATAGATAGATAGATAGATAGATAGATAGATAGATAGATAGATAGATAGATAGATAGATAGATAGATAGATAGATAGATAGATAGATAGATAGATAGATAGATAGATAGATAGATAGATAGATAGATAGATAGATAGATAGATAGATAGATAGATAGATAGATAGATAGATAGATAGATAGATAGATAGATAGATAGATAGATAGATAGATAGATAGATAGATAGATAGATAGATAGATAGATAGATAGATAGATAGATAGATAGATAGATAGATAGATAGATAGATAGATAGATAGATAGATAGATAGATAGATAGATAGATAGATAGATAGATAGATAGATAGATAGATAGATAGATAGATAGATAGATAGATAGATAGATAGATAGATAGATAGATAGATAGATAGATAGATAGATAGATAGATAGATAGATAGATAGATAGATAGATAGATAGATAGATAGATAGATAGATAGATAGATAGATAGATAGATAGATAGATAGATAGATAGATAGATAGATAGATAGATAGATAGATAGATAGATAGATAGTCTAAATAACAGAGAGACAGGTAGACAGACAGATAGATGGATAGATAACTACTTGTATGATTATTTATTGATTTGCTTAGTTATCTGGTGCAATTTGTGTTAAAATGAAAGTGTATAATTTGCAGAATTTCCTTTCCACCTTAATTTATGTAACCCATAAATGTTTCCATGGAGCCCTTTTTGGTGCAATTAATTGTGTAATTTGACTTATTAATTTCATTTCGTAATTTGTAAAACAACTTACCAATCTTCACACAATCACCACCCTTTTTCCATTGACCATTTGATTCACAAGTCATTTGATATTCAGTTATATTGCTTTTTCCAATTGGGTAGACATATCCAGTGTTACATTTTACTGTAGCTTTGGCTTCAAATGTTGTCGTATTATGATCATAAAGTATGATCGATTTTGAGTTTTTAAGTACAGATGTGGTATTTGGCATGAGACAGTCTAGCATAAAATAGAAAATACACGTTATATCAATACAGTGTTTCCTTACGAGATATTGTAAATATATTACCGACAGGAATAAAAACATTTCTGAATATCATTTGGCATGTTCGAATAGATTTTATGAACGTGCAATAATATGTTTTGTTAAAAAGCTTGAGCGCTTAATTACATCATATGTTTAATGTTAATCAAGTTGAGATAAATTGGTCTTTTACAAAATAATTGTTGCCAAACTTTCCAATTTTTTATGAAAACTCTCAAAATAACACGAAATGTAAGCTTAATTATAGACAGACATGCAAATAGATGAATGGATGGATGGATGGATGGATGGATGGATGGATAAATGGATGGATGGACGGATAGATAGATAAATAGATAGATAGATAGATAGATAGATAGATAGATAGATAGATAGATAGATAGATAGATAGATAGATAGATAGATAGATAGATAGATAGATAGATAGATAGATAGATAGATAGATAGATAGATAGATAGATAGATAGATAGATAGATAGATAGATAGATAGATAGATAGATAGATAGATAGATAGATAGATAGATAGATAGATAGATAGATAGATAGATAGATAGATAGATAGATAGATAGATAGATAGATAGATAGATAGATAGATAGATAGATAGATAGATAGATAGATAGTCTAAATAACAGAGAGACAGGTAGACAGACAGATAGATGGATAGATAACTACTTGTATGATTATTTATTGATTTGCTTAGTTATCTGGTGCAATTTGTGTTAAAATGAAAGTGTATAATTTGCAGAATTTCCTTTCCACCTTAATTTATGTAACCCATAAATGTTTCCATGGAGCCCTTTTTGGTGCAATTAATTGTGTAATTTGACTTATTAATTTCATTTCGTAATTTGTAAAACAACTTACCAATCTTCACACAATCACCACCCTTTTTCCATTGACCATTTGATTCACAAGTCATTTGATATTCAGTTATATTGCTTTTTCCAATTGGGTAGACATATCCAGTGTCACATTTTACTGTAGCTTTGGCTTCAAATGTTGTCGTATTATGATCATAAAGTATGATCGATTTTGAGTTTTTAAGTACAGATGTGGTATTTGGCATGAGACAGTCTAGCATAAAATAGAAAATACACGTTATATCAATACAGTGTTTCCTTACGAGATATTGTAAATATATTACCGACAGGAATAAAAACATTTCTGAATATCATTTGGCATGTTCGAATAGATTTTATGAACGTGCAATAATATGTTTTGTTAAAAAGCTTGAGCGCTTAATTACATCATATGTTTAATGTTAATCAAGTTGAGATAAATTGGTCTTTTACAAAATAATTGTTGCCAAACTTTCCAATTTTTTATGAAAACTCTCAAAATAACACGAAATGTAATCTTAATTATAGACAGACATGCAAATAGATGAATGGATGGATGGATGGATGGATGGATGGATGGATGGATGGATGGATGGATGGATGGACGGATAGATAGATAATAGATAGATAGATAGATAATAGATAGATAGATAGATAGATAGATAGATAGATAGATAGATAGATAGATAGATAGATAGATAGATAGATAGATAGATAGATAGATAGATAGATAGATAGATAGATAGATAGATAGATAGATAGATAGATAGATAGATAGATAGATAGATAGATAGAATAGATAGATAGATAGATAGATAGATAGATAGATAGATTAGATAGATAGATAGATAGATAGATAGATAGATAAGATAGATAGTAGATAGATAGATAGAAGATAGATAGATAGATAGAGAAGATAGATATAGATAGATAGATAGATAGATAGATAGATAGATAGATAGATAGATAGATAGATAGATAGATATAGATAGATAGATAGATAGATAGATAGATAGATAGATAGATAGATAGATAGATAGATAGATAGATAGATAGATAGATAGATAGATAGATAGATAGATAGATAGATAGATAGATAGATAGATAGATAGATAGATAGATAGATAGATAGATAGATAGATAGATAGATAGATATATAGATAGATAGATAGATAGATAGATAGATAGATAGATAGATAGATAGATAGATAGATAGATAGATAGATAGATAGATAGATAGATAGATAGATAGATAGATAGATAGATAGATAGATAGATAGATAGATAGATAGATAGATAGATAGATAGATAGTCTAAATAACAGAGAGACAGGTAGACAGACAGATAGATGGATAGATAACTACTTGTATGATTATTTATTGATTTGCTTAGTTATCTGGTGCAATTTGTGTTAAAATGAAAGTGTATAATTTGCAGAATTTCCTTTCCACCTTAATTTATGTAACCCATAAATGTTTCCATGGAGCCCTTTTTGGTGCAATTAATTGTGTAATTTGACTTATTAATTTCATTTCGTAATTTGTAAAACAACTTACCAATCTTCACACAATCACCACCCTTTTTCCATTGACCATTTGATTCACAAGTCATTTGATATTCAGTTATATTGCTTTTTCCAATTGGGTAGACATATCCAGTGTCACATTTTACTGTAGCTTTGGCTTCAAATGTTGTCGTATTATGATCATAAAGTATGATCGATTTTGAGTTTTTAAGTACAGATGTGGTATTTGGCATGAGACAGTGTTAGTGGACTTAGAATCGCGATCAATGCGTAACAATTTATTATTCACGGAATACCAGAGGAAGGCACCGATGAAAATTGTAAGCAAGCTAGCAAAAGACTTCTGCAAAAAAATATATTGAAAATCTCATCCGCTAATGAATTTTGTGTTCGACAACGCACATAGAATTGGGGAGAAAAAAAGGTTCGAAACCCAGACCCGTGGTGGTCAGATTTCTTACTTAGAGGAACGTGAAGCTGTCCGGAAATCGTCCTTTGAAATGTGCATCGCCGACGCTATGAAATCAGCAAAAAGGGGCGTCGGAGCCCAACTACCTAGAAAGTGTCAGGGAGGAACGAAAGCCACTGTATCCAGTCATGAAACGCGCCAGGGATGAACACAAAACGTAAAATTCATTGGGGGAAAAAACTTTTCATTGAGGGAGAAGAGTACATACCAGACATTCCGATGGAATAGGGAAGTCGGAGAAAGGAGTCTTCTTTGAATATCTTGTGTTGGAACATAAAACGGTTTTAGAAGGAAATTATGTGATTCGGAACTTTTTAGAGTTCATTCAAAATATATGATCTAGTGTTTTTAAAATGAAAAAATGTGGTTATCAAAAAATGAAAATATTAACTTGGAATAAATAATTATAGTTGTGAACATTTATTTGGAAATAAATCAGTGAAATACAAAAAAGGACGCTATAGTGGAGGTATTAGTTTTTATTATAAGACTTATCTTAAACAATATATTAAGATTATTGATAAAAAATCAATATGGAATATTATGGATTAAGGTATCAGAACAGTTATTTCCCTTTAATGAAGATGTATATCTCTGTCATGTATATATACCGCCTCGTTTATTCTAAAGTATTGCCTTCTGTAGATTTTGATATTTTTGATCAATTAGAGTTAGATATTATTAAGTATAACACTTTAGGAAAAATATATATTACTGGAGACTTAAATAGTCGAACGTCCGATTATTTAGACTATTTTTCCTTTGATAGATATATTGATAAATATTTGTCTATGGTAAATACATGTGACATACCACCGCGTGTAAACAAAGATCACGTGCTCGAATTTCAACGGTAGGCGATTATTAGATACATGTCAAATCACAGGACTACTTCTTGCAAATGGCCGTATGTTAAATGATTATGGAAAAGGCGAATATACCTTTTGTTCAAAAAATGGTCAAAGTACTGTTGATTATTTATTACTTAATTTCAATGACTTCGATACTTTGTCGAATTTTGAGATTTTTAGAACAAAATGAACCATTCCGATCATAATCCGCTTTTTGTTTAGCCTGTATAGGAAATCATATGATTGTAGGCAGACGCCCACTGCGCAAGAATTACGATGATAGTTACACGAAATAGTCTGGGACGACAGTAAACTGGACAAGTTTCGCGCACGGCTCATTAATATTCATGACGACTTAAATCGGTTAGCCAAATCAGGCGTCGAGCGAGTCAGTCCAGCGTGTAGTTGACGAGTTTACCGATATAATGTATAGAACTACTTTCGATATCTTTGAAGGGTCGTTGTAAACAAATCGCCATACCATAATATAAAGAAAATAAAAAATGGTTTGATCAAAGTTGTTATAATTCAAAAAGGGAATTTAAAACAGCGCGAAATTTTATTCAATAGAAAAGTAGAGATAATGAATCTCGGTGCAATTTCGTGCGTTGTAGGACACGAAAATAATAATATTAAGAGAAGGGCTAAATATAATTTCAGGGTAAGGGAAGGTAAAAAAATTAACGATTTAGCAAAAAAGGAACCTAGAAAATTTTGGAAAAAGATAAAAAAGAGTGTAAAGAAAACATCTCCACAGGCGGACACATTAACTACAGACAATCTGTATGATCATTTCAAGACTCTGTTTGGTGAAAGTCATTTAAATAATAACGATCAACCAGATTTCTCGCAAAATATATTATGTAATGATTTGGACAAGGACTTTTCCGAAAGTGAAATTCGGTCAGCTGTTTTCTCTCAAAATAATAATAAAACCCGGGAATTGATAACTTGCCCGGTGAGGTTTTTAAGGCGTCATATGAATATATTTCACCGTTTTTACTTGCACTTTACAACAGAATTTATAGTAGTGGTGAGTACCCTACATCTTGGGGTGATGGAATAATAACACCGCATTTTTAAAAAAGGTGATGCTAACGATGCATCAAAATTATCGTGCTATAAATTTGATAAATATTGTAGCTAAAATCTATTCGCAGTTATTACTTAATCGTATTACAGACTGGAGCAAAAAGTATGATAAATTAGTACCAAATCAATTTGGGTTTCAAAAACAGAAATCTATAACTGATTGTATGTTTATTCTTCAATCTGTCATATCAAAGACGCTTAACGCTGGTCAAAAATTGTGCACTATATTTATCGATTATGAGAAGGCTTTCGATAAAATTGATAGGTCCTATTTAATGCACAAACTTTTGGCTGAAAATGTTAGTTGTAAAATGGTTAAAGCAATTAAAGCGATGTACACCGTAGTGAGATCATGTGTAAGGTATAACTTTCAACTTTCGGGCTTTTTCGACTCGAACATAGGTCTGAAACAAGGTGACCCGAGCTCGCCTCTTTTGTTCATGCTCTTCGTAAACGATGTAGTCGAAAATATAAATGCAAATCTTGAAGGAAATTTTTACTGTAAATGAACTTAAATTATTTATACTACTGTATGCTGATGACCAGGCCATTTTTGCGACGTCGCCGGAAACAATTCAATCCATTTTAAACGATATAGAAAATTATTGCACAACGTGGGGGTTAAAAATAAACACATCTAAAACAAAGGCTATGATATTTGAAAAGGGGAGACATACTACTTATTATTTTTATGTAAATAATGAAGTTATAGAAATAGTTAATTCTTTTAAATATCTTGGCTTAACTTTTTTTTAAAAATGGAAATTGGTATCGATCACAGAAATATATTGCGCAGCATGCTGGCTATGCGCTACACAATCTTTTTACAATATTAAATAACGTAGAACTGCCAATATATCAGAAATGTAAGCTATTTTGATTCATTGGTATCGCCCATCTTAAATTTTGGATCGGAAATATGGGGTATGCACCCTGCTAACGATATTGAGCATGTTCACGACGAAATTCCTGCGCCGTATGTTAAGTGTAAAAAAATCTACAAACTTAAATGCACTCTATGGAGAATTAGCTAGAATACCTATGTCCGTAATTCGTAAGATTAATATGATTAAATATTGGGTGAAAATATTAATCAAGATGAGTCGTCACTTTCAGAAAAAGGTTTACATTATGTTGAAAACTGATTGCGAGCTAGGTAATGTTAACGAGGGTAACTGGGCGTTTCAAATAAAGAGTATTTTGCAAGAACACGGGTTTCTCTATGTGTGGTTGCAACAATCCGATATATACACACAAATACCCTTTTTGGAGATTAAACAACGAATAATTGATAATTTTCTCCAAAGATGGTATTCAGAGGTGGTTAATTCTAGACGTTTAGAAACATATAGTTTATTTAAACACGCTTTCGAAAGAGAAACGGTATTTGGAAAGTTATAACTGACCAAAGGTTTAAAAATGCTTTAGCCCGCTTCAGAACCTCTTCTCATAGACTTAATATAGAAATCGGAAGATATAACAATGTGCCGCGAGATCAAAGGGTCTGTTTATCATGCAACATGAATATATTAGAGAATGAATACCATTTTCTGTTAGTTTGCCCCAAATATAGAGAACTAAGGCGTAAATATTTGAAGAACTATTATTGTCACTGGCCTACGTTAACGAAATTTAAAAATCTTATGTCTTCTACATCAAACGCAACTATTATAAGTTTGTCGAAATTTATATATTTTGCAACAAAATTACGTGTCTCCTAATCATAACTTTATGTACATGAATTGCTTTTTTTTAGGTAAACAGAGATATACATCAATACACATCATTATACTGTATAGTTTAAATTTAACACAGTGTCGCCGTATAGTATTGTAATTGTTTATGTTATCACATAAAATCTTTACTTCGTAAAATGTTTAGAAAAAATACTATGTATTTGTCTTTACAGTACTCTTCTGTAAATGATATAAACATGCATGTCTTTCTATTGTCACTGAACTGGTTATATTTTGTATGGCTATAAACTTGTTATTTGTTTTATGCCAATAAAATTATTTGAGTTGTTGAGTTGAGTTGATTTTTATAATCCTAAAAGGCCATTTTCCCATGATGTCATGCATACTTGTAATATTTAAAACTAGCATGATGTAACTGTATAAGATGATGTACGGACATAATCCCCTTCGGACAAAATCCCCTTCGCATACCCGGACAAATCCCCTCCATAGGTGGACATAATCCCCTTCATGTTTTTGCTAGGCTGGACAAAATCCCCTTGTTTCATAGGTTTCTAATGTATTATTTTGCTCCATAAAAATTGATGAATAATGAACTTATAATTATGTATCAAGTTAACCTTTATAATTAAATAAGTTTGATAAGACATTTTTTTTGTTTAGATCAATTATCAACCAAATTATCATTAAAAACAATTTAATTAGTTTAGCAGTGTTCATTATAATTGTGGTAAATTATCAACTGCATAACAAATATAATCAAAGTTGAATAATAAGACAAAGTGTGTTTTTCATTATTTTTGAAGTTTTAAAAGTCAAATCATCAATGCTTTAAAACAATTCTTATTATTTCAAAAACACTACAAGCACCCTCATACCGATCGGAATGATCGGCTTTTATTATGACCGACTAAAAGGCTCGAGAAGTTGCTGTCGCCCTTTCACAAAATCTGATTTCATTCCATAAAGGGGCGCCGCGCTTCGGCGCGGACGCCAATTACAACTCGTCTATAAATTCTGAAAGATAGTGAGGAAAAAATGAATTGTGCAACACTGTCCATCTAGCACAGGCCTTAGCAGTATAGAACTGTCGAAACAAATTATATTCCCGAATATAAAGTACTAGCAATCACCATACAGCATACCGACTTTATAAACAGAAAATTCACCCTAGGGGGATTTTGTCCTAGGTAGCAATTTTATTGAGGAGATTTTGTCCACTTCAAAATTTCACACATGAAGGGGATTATGTCCACCCATGGAGGGGATTATGTCCAGTTATACAAAAATACATGAAAGGGATTTTGTCCGAAGGGGATTTAGTCTGACATTCGTATAAGATAATTATACGTATCATACAGTGGTGTCAAATACATGTATATAATGATTTTTGTGGCATAAAACACAAGTTTCATGCCTGTATGTTGATCACACTTTGTACAGGAAATATTGATTAAGTTTTTGTTTGTTTCATTTTACGCCTTTTCAGTATTTTAGAACAGACAAAGTCATCTTGACACGAACAAACAAGGTAATCTCGAATTCCTGTCTGTTGAAAGAGGCACTGCCTACACGAACAGACAAAGACATCTTGAGTTTAGGAATTGGTTAATTCTATGAATTGGTCTGAACAAAATCCGGATAGTCGGTAAATTTTCTAAAAACACGAACGGCACATCGTGTTAAATATTATTTTCTTACAACATTCTCTAGAGATTTTTTTACATATTAAAATACATGTATTTAATAGCTTGTCTTGTTTTACAATTTCATATATTAATGTTAAAACATTTGCCATTACGCATTTTTTTACATTTTATTTTTTACAAAAAATAGAGTTATGATAAAAGAGGCATAAAATTGGCGATTTTCAACTGAAATTCCAAAATTGTATTCATCAAATAAATGTAGGGTGATTTCGTCTAAGAGCTGTCGTTCATGTGGCAGGATTATCATTTTTACACAATAGACAAACGTGCATTCCAATGAATGAATGAATGAATGAATGAATGAATGAAAGAATGAATGAATGAATGAATGAATGAATGAATGAATGAATGAATGAATGAATGAATGAATGAATGAATGAATGAATGAATGAATGAATGAATGAATGAATGAATGAATGAATGAATGAATGAATGAATGAATGAATGAATGAATGAATGAATGAATGAATGAATGAATGAATGAATGAATAAAATTAAACACAATAGAAGAAAAAAAAACATATATATATATAAATGTACAATCACAATCATTACAAGTTATACAATAATTCAACATAGCAAATATAGGTCATGGTGTAAACATAGGTTAAGCACATAAATTTATATGCATCATAATATAATTATACATATTTACATTTGTAACAAAAGATGCTGTGAGATATTTATATATAATTTATTGTCTAGAATTCCATTTAAAATTAGTGCTTTAACGAAACGAAAACAAAAACACTAAAAAATGGATTAACATCTAAGTACGCTTATTGTTTGATATGACACAATTTGTGAAATATATTTCAGTTAGTTTCTCTGACAGTAAACTGGTGTAACTCTCCAGGAACGATGGTTAGGAAACTACCCGCCTATATGACTGAAATACTGTTGAAAAAGGCGTAAAATGAAACAAACAAACAAAACTGACAGTAAACTTGTTGCCTACAACAAGTTTTATATAAGCAAACGACTGGAATAAAAAGGAGTGGTACTCGTTTGGGTTTATTGCACATGTGTTTAAAAGAAGAGATCCCATCATAGCGTCAAGTTTTAAAGGATTTGAAAGATTATGTATGTCTTGTATAATATTGATATTTACAATGGAATTGAGTTGATCAAAAAAGTGTGATCTTTCATTGTTGTTAGATGGACATTCTAAACATATATGCGTCAATATATCACTTGTTTGAACGTTACATTTTAAACACATCTGGATTTTTAAGTATGATACACTTGCCCATAATTTTGCAATGTACATACACAAAGTCAACTCCTGAGCATTACGTGGTATTTCGTAAATTATAGCAGGTTTAAGGTCCAGATGTAATCTTCTGAAACGAATAAAGTCTTCATCTTCAAAGATGTTTTTTCTCCATTCAAAAACTGTAAATGAATGAATGAATGAATGAATGAATGAATGAATGAAAAGAAACTAAAAATCCCGTCTTTTTTAGTTAATTTCCTTAATAAACTGAATCCCGGACAATCCCCCTCCCGGACGATTCCCCTTCCATTTTATTTTCACAACCCGGACATTTCCCCTCTCGTTATTTTAATAGGGTGGACTTTTCCCCTCCCGTTGATTTTATGGGACGGACAATTCCCCTCCCGTTATTTTAGCAGAGCGGACAATTCCCCTCCCGTTTTTTTTCACAGAGCGGAATGTGACATTATACGGCCCTTAATCATAGCCGCCACTGCGTATCAAAAAATCTATAAACATTCTTATTAAAGATGACAGTTTTTACTCTTAACAACAAACTGTTAAAGATCGGAACCTTTAAGAATCATTATTTCACAAAGGTGACATTATACCGCCTTTAATCATTGCCGCCGCTGCTTAAGATAAACAAACTGTCAATAAAAAATCTTTAATCAAAGCGGGAGGGGAATTGTCCGCTCTGCTAAAATAACGGGAGGGGAATTGTCCGCCCTGTAAAATTAACGGGAGGGGAATTGTCCGCCCTGTAAAATTAACGGGAGGGGAATTGTCCGCCGTAAAAAAATAACGGGAGGGGAAATGTCCGGGTTGTGAAAAAACATTCAAATTTACTGGGAGGGGAATCGTCCGGGAGGGGAATTGTCCGGATACCTAATAAACTGTATGTAAAATTTAGGCTACATAAACCACATTTTATTTTTTTGTGATATATCCAAAGAGGGGTCATTTGTGTTTTTCACACCATGCAATGCTATCTCAATCTGATTTAAGGGTAATAAAACTTAATTGATCGATCTGATCTTCTGTTGCGTAATTTATGTTACGTAATTTATAGCATGTGATGAAGATGTTTTTCACAAGTTTTTGGGGTGTCAACATACATTGGGGCCCAATCAGATCTGCTGACAGACAGAAAAACTATATTTATGCAATTGATTTATATTGCAATCCAATCAATTTATTAGCCGAATGGTAATTCCTTTATTCATTGGTAATTGAAAATTATACCTGCAATAGCCGAACCCCGCCCAACTTTATTACATGATGATTCTGGTGCGGCCAATGAAATTTTAGGTAATCATCCAATCAAAATCATAATTTTTCATATTTTTATCCATTAATGATATTCTTTGCTAATCTTTATGTAAATAATTTTGTTGCAGAAATTTATTAAAATGTAGGAATTTGTAAATAGTAAATATGTCCAATTTGAATAAAAGAAAGCACAAAATATGTTTGGAAAACTGGGTCTTTTCCAAAATAAACTGCCTGATCTTTTTATGACACTACATTTTATTCATACAATATTTACCTATTGCGTAGTATTTAAAACATAATATATCCTCTCTGTGTGTAGTCAAAAGATCTTTTTTAACATTTAAAAAGAAACTGTATAAAAATAATCAGTATTGCAAATATCAAATTTTGGCGTAATATATCCTTTATTTTTTGTGATATATCCAAAGAGGGGTCATTTGTGTTTTTCACACCATGCAATGCTATCTCAATCTGATTTAAGGGTAATAAAACTTAATTTTATAAAGTTACTACAAAAGGACTCCAATGAAGATTTTTGAAATGACGGGACTTGAAATAATTTTTAGCGATTCATATTTAATGCGCTACCAAGGACCCATACCTACACAACCGTGTATAAAATTGATTATATTAGGCTCATGGGGATCTTACCCGTCCAAAACAAAGCCATTGACATATCGCGTAAAAAATCATAATGAAATTCAGGTAAAACAATTTTTGTACATAAGTACGACCTGTTCAGACTCTTCTGGATCAAATACATACTCGTAAGTAATCTCATTCTTTATCAGGTATCCATGTCTATATAAACATGTATAATAAAAAATAATATATGGCCCGACAAGCTCAAAACCATTGAAATGTCACATAAATAATAATAAAATTCAAGTTCGAACACTGATTCCTCAATAGTGCGAATAACTGAGACCCAATATGAACCATGTATTATTTTAATACCTGTCATCCCCACTGAGCTCTAATTAGAATAGTTACAATTGATATATCTTATAGACTTCGATAAAATCATCTTCTAACACTGATTACTAACCTTGTGCGAACTGTTGAAACCCCTAAGAACCGAATGCGTACTAAAATATGGTCGCACGCTTAACAAGGGGCCCTTATTTACACATTTACACCTTAATGATTTGCATGTTTTTTTCTCAATTAACATAGATTTTTTTTATTATCCCAAATGGCTATTCGAATATAAAGGCATACATTTTTTATGATATCTATAAGTGATCAATACAGTGAACAAATACAATATATTACATATCATGTATACTTAATTTTATGTGTGGTAGGTCAAGCAAATCATGACACAAAAAAGTCATGTAAAGTTTTAAAACATTGTTCAGTTAATATTTTAACTTTCTTGTCGTTCATATACAGAAGCATAAATTTACTAAATACAGAAATTGACAGAGCTTTGTATCTCAATTGGGTACATCAATATTGAATACATATTTCTTCAGTAATCATTTTGGCACTTAAAAGGGCCGTTTATGTCTATAACCGGATGAAAAATTTCAACCTGTAAGGCAGACGAACGGGTTTCTCGAAAATTCAAAATGTTTGTTGAGACAATATTTTGAATGTTGTTCATATCGTTTCCAACAAAATGTATTAAATTTAAAGGATTCTTCTTCTTGAGTTTCTGTCTGTCAAAGGAGGCCCTGCCTACAAAAACAGACAGTCATCTTGACATGAATAGGCAAGGTCATCTTGAATTCCTGTCTGTAAAAGAAGGCCCTGCTTACACGAACAGACAAAGTCATCTTGAGTTTCTGTCTGTTAAAGGAGGCCCTGCCTACACGAACAGACAGTCATCTTGACATGAATAGGCAAGGCCATTTTGAATTCCTGTCTGTAAAAGAAGGCCCTGCTTACACGAAGAGATAGTCATCGTGAGATTCTGTCTGTCAAAGGAGACCCTGCCTTTATGAACAGACAAAGTCATCTTCAGTTTATGCTTTGGTTTATTTATGAAGTGTTGGATAGTTGGTAACATTTGTAAAAACAAGAACTGCGTATTTGATTTTGGATTTAAAATCTTATCGTTAACTTCCTTAAACAATACACATATGTGTATTTTGATACTAATTTCATTGAAATCGACCAACATTTGACCAAATTGGAAGCAAAAGTTCGACGTTAAATTTTCAAAATTCTATGAATTTGTCTGCCAAATTCGTCTGCCAAATTCGGACAGTGGTGAACTTTAAAATAATTACCGCAATGCACATTGTTTTGAATATATTTTTTTACAACATTCTCAAGATACTAATTTCATTGAAATCGACCAAATTTTGACCAAATTGGAAGTAAAAGTTCAACGTGAAATTTTCTAAATTTCATGAATTGGTCCGCCAAATACGGATAGGGGTAAACGTTTTAAATATACGCAATGTAAATCGTTTTGAATATAAATTTTCTTACAAAATTCTGAAGGGATTGTCCATGTGCACATTTAAACACTATTATTAAATAAATAGAATAAGATTTCACTGATTTAGAAGCTAAAATTGAATGTTGCATACCTGAAAATGTCATTATACAGGCAAATTACAGGTGAGGCGGTTAGATTATTTTATGTTTGCTATTTATAGTCTTGTTTTAAAATAAAATTCCGTATTTTTATGTGACAACAGTGTCATAACGGACATTCTTCGATCATGTATGTAAAACTCGAGTAGTATTTATGTTATTTAGAGGCAAAATTCGAAGCACTTTTTCTGAATTCGAAATTGATATTACGCAAAACAGGGTAATGGGTTATATTTCTTTGAATAGCAGCCGTTTTAAGTGTTAGATTTAAAATCCTATTTTACATTTCCTTAATCAATACATAGACGGGCATTTTGATACTAATTTCATTGCAATTGACCAAAATTTGACCAATTTGGAAGCAAAAGTTCGACATTAAATTTTTTCTAAATTTTACGAATAGGTTCGCCAAATCCATACAGTGGTGAACTTTTTAAATATACGCAATGCACATCGTTTTGAATAGAAATTTTCTTACAACATTCTCAAAAGGTTGTTCATGTGTACATTTAAAGACTATTATTAAATTAAAAGGCAAAATTCGAAGTACTTTTTCTGAATTAGAAATTGATATTACGCAAAGCAGAGTAAGGGGTTATATTTCTTTGAATAGCAGCCGTATTTAGTGTTAGATTTAAAATCCTATTTAACAGTTCCTTAATCAATATATAGACGGGCATTTTGATACTAATTTCATTGAAATTGACCAAAATTTGACCAATTTGGAAGCAAAAGTACGACGTTAAATTTTTTCTAAATTTTATGAATCGGTCCGGCAAATCCATACAGTGGTGAACTTTTTAAATATACGCAATGCACATCGTTTTGAATATAAATGTTCTTACAACATTCTGAAGACATTGTTTGTGTGTATATTTAAAGACTAATATTAAAAAATTAGAATATCATTTTACTGATTTAAAAGCTAAAATTGAACAGTGCATACCTGAAAATGTTATTATACCTGCAAACTACATGTGAGGCGAAAAGATTATCTTAATCATGCCATTTAAAGTCTTATTTTAAAATAAAATTTCATACTTTAATGTAACCACAGTGTCATATCGCACAACCTATTATCATTCATGTAAAAATCGAGAGAATTTAACGATATTAAGAGGCAAAAATTTGGCGCATTTCATCTGAAATTACAAATTGATATAACGCTTGGTAGGGGTTAGATTTCTTTCAAATGCAGCCGTATCTGTTGTTGGATTTAACATCGTATGATACCGTTCCTTAACCAATACATACACGTGCATTTTGATACTAATTTCATTGAAATCGACCAAAATTTGACCAAATTGGAAGTAAAAGTTCAACGTGAAATTTTCTAAATTTCATGAATTGGTCCGCAAAATACGGTTAGGTGTAAACTTTTTAAATATACGCAATGCACATCGTTTTGAATATAAATTTTCTTACAACATTCTGAAGAGATTGTCCATGTGCACATTTAAAGACTATTATTAAATAAATAGAATAAGATTTCACTGATTTAAAAGCTAAAATTGAACGGTGCATACCTGAAAATGTCATTATACAGGTAAATTACAGGTGAGGCGGTTAGATTATTTTATTTTTGCTATTTATAGTCTTGTTTTAAAATAAAATTCCATACTTTAATGTGACAACAGTGTCATAACGGACATTCTTCGATTATGTATGTAAAACTCGAGTGGTATTTACGTTATTTAGAGGTATAATTCGAAGCACGTTTTCTGGATTCGAAATTGATATTACGCAAAGCAGGGTAAGGGGTTATATTTCTTTGAATAGCAGCCGTTTTAAGTGTTAGATTTAAAATCCTATTTTACAGTTCCTTAATCAATACATAGACGGGCATTTTGATACTAATTTCATTGAAATTGACCAAAATTTGACCAATTTGGAAGCAAAAGTTCGACATTAATTTTTTTTCTAAATTTTATGTATCGGTCCGGCAAATCCATACAGTGGTGAACTTTTTAGATATATGCAATGCACATCGTTTTGAATATAAATTTCCTTACAACATTCTGAAGAGATTGTTCGTGTGCACATTTAAACACTATTATCAAATAAATAGAATAAGATTTCACTGATTTAAAAGCTAAAATTGAACGGTGCATACCTGAAAATGTTATTATACAGGCAAATTACAGGTGAGGCGGTTAGATTATTTTATTTTTGCTTTTTATAGTCTTGTTTTAAAATAAAATTCCATACTTTAATGTGACAACAGTGTCATAACGGACATTCTTCGATTAGGTATGTTACACTCGAGTGGTATTTACGTTATTTAGAGGCATAATTCGAAGCACTGACTCTGAATTCCAAATTGATATTACGCAAAGCAGGGTAGGGGGTTATATTTCTTTGAATAGCAGCCGTATTAAGTGTTAGATTTAAAATCCTATTTTACAGTTCCTTAATCAATACATAGACGGGCATTTTGATACTAATTTCATTGAAATTGACCAAAATTTGACCAATTTGGAAGCAAAAGTTCGAGGTTAATGTTTTTTTCTAAATTTTATGAATTGGTCCGGCAAATCTATACAGTGGTGAACTTTTAAATATACGCAATGCACATCGTTTTGAATATAAATTTCCTTAAAACATTCTCAAGAGATTGTTCATGTGTACATTTAAAGACTAATATTAAAAAATTAGAATATCATTTTACTGATTTAGAAGCTGAAATTGAACAGTGCATACCTGAAAATGTTATTATACATTCAAATTACAGGTGAGGTCTTTAAATGTGCACATGGACAATCTCTTCAGAATGTTGTAAGAACATTTATATTCAATTTGCCTGTATAATGACATTTTCAGGTATGCACCGTTCAATTTTAGCTTTTAAATCAGTGAAATCTTATTCTATTTATTTAATAATAGTCTTTAAATATGCACATGGACAATCTCTTCAGAATGTTGTAAGAACATTTATTTTCAAAACGATGTGCATTGCGTATATTAAAAAAGTTCACCACTGTATGGATTTGCCGGACCGATTCATAAAATTTAGAAAAAGATTAACGTCAAACTTTTGCTTCCAAATTGGTCAAATTTTGGTCAATTTCAATGAAATTAGTATCAAAATGCCCGTCTATGTATTGATTAAGGAACTGTAAAGTAGGATTTTAAATCTAACACTTAATACGGCTGCTATTCAAAGAAATATAACCCCTTACCCTGCTTTGCGTAATATCAATTTCGAATTCAGAAAAAGTGCTTCGAATTATGCCTCTAAATAACGTAAATACCACTCGAGTTTTACATACATAATCGAAGAATGTCCGTTATGACACTGTTGTCACATTAAAGTATGGAATTTTATTTTAAAACAAGACTATAAATAGCAAAAATAAAATAATCTAACCGCCTCACCTGTAATTTGCCTGTATAATGACATTTTCAGGTATGCACCGTTCAATTTTAGCTTTTAAATCAGTGAAATCTTATTCTATTTATTCAATAATAGTCTTTAAATGTGCACATGGACAATCCCTTCAGAATGTTGTAAGAAAATGTATTAACAAAACGATGTGCAGGGCGTATATTTAAAAAGTTTACCACTATCCGTATTTGGCGGACCAATTCATGAAATTTAGAAAATTTAACGTTGAACTTTTACTTCCAATTTGGTCAAAATTTGGTCGATTTCAATGAAATTAGTATCAAAATGCACGTGTATGTATTGGTTAAGGAACGGTATCATACGATTTTAAATCCAACAACAAATACGACTGCATTTGAAAGAAATCTAACCCCTACCTAGCGTTATATCAATTTGTAATTTCAAATGAAATGCGCCAAATTTTTGCCTCTTAATATCGTGAAATTCTCTCGATTTTTACATGAATGATAATAGATTGTGCGTTATGACACTGTGGTAACAGTAAAGTAGAAAATTTTATTCTAAAATAAGACTTTAAATGGCATGATTAAGATAATTTGTTTACCTCACCTGTAATTTGCAGGTATAATAACATTTTCAGGTATGCACTGTTCAATTTTAGCTTCTAAATCAGTAAAATGATATTCTAATTTTTTAATATTAGTCTTTAAATGTACACATGAACAATCTCTTGAGAATGTTGTAAGGGAATTTATATTCAAAACGATGTGCATTGCGTATATTTAAAAAGTTCACCACTGTATGGATTTGCCGGACCGATTCATAAAATTTAGAAAAAAATTAACGTCGAACTTTTGCTTCCAAATTGGTCAAATTTTGGTCAATTTCAATGAAATTAGCATCAAAATGCCCGTCTATGTATTGATTTAGGAACTGTGAAATAGGATTTTAAATCTAACACTAAATGCGGCTGCTATTCAAAGAAATATAACCCCTTACCCTGCTTTGCGTAATATCAATTTCGAATCCAGAAAAAGTGCTTCGAATTTTGCCTCTTAATAACGTAAATACCACTCGAGTTTTACATACATAATCGAAGAATGTCCGTTATGACACTGTTGTCACATTAAAGTATGGAATTTTATTTTAAAACAAGACTATAAATAGCAAAAATAAAATAATCTAACCGCCTCACCTGTAATTTGCCTATATAATGACATTTTCAGGTATGCACCGTTTAATTTTAGCTTTTAAATCAGTGAAATCTTATTCTATTCATTTAATAATAGTCTTTAAATGTGCACATGGACAATCTCTTCAGAATGTTGTAAGAACATTTATTTTCAAAACGATGTGCATTGCGTATATTAAAAAAGTTCACCACTGTATGGATTTGCCGGACCGATTCATAAAATTTAGAAAAAAAATAACGTCAAACTTTTGCTTCCAAATTGGTCAAATTTTGGTCAATTTCAATGAAATTAGTATCAAAATGCCCGTCTATGTATTGATTAAGGAACTGTAAAGTAGGATTTTAAATCTAACACTTATTACGGCTGCTATTCAAAGAAATATAACCCCTTACCCTGCTTTGCGTAATATCAATTTCAAATTCAGAAAAAGTGCTTCGAATTATGCCTCTAAATAACGTAAATACCACTCGAGTTTTACATACATAATCGAAGAATGTCCGTTATGACACTGTTGTCACATTAAAGTATGGAATTTTATTTTAAAACAAGACTATAAATAGCAAACATAAAATAATCTAACCGCCTCACCTGTAATTTGCCTGAGTAATGACATTTTCAGGTATGCACCGTTCAATTTTAGCTTTTAAATCAGTGAAATCTTATTCTATTTATTTAATAATAGTCTTTAAATGTGCACATGGACAATCTCTTCAGAATGTTGTAAGAAAATTTATATTCAAAACGATGTGCATTGCGTATATTTAAAAAGTTTACCCCTATCCGTATTTGGCGGACCAATTCATGAAATTTAGAAAATTTAACGTTGAACTTTTACTTCCAATTTGGTCAAATTTTGGTCGATTTCAATGAAATTAGTATCAAAATGCACGTGTATGTATTGGTTAAGGAACGGTATCATACGATTTTAAATCCAACAACAGATACGGCTGCATTTGAAAGAAATCTAACCCCTACCCAGCGTTATATCAATTTGTAATTTCAAATGAAATGCGCCAAATTTTTGCCTCTTAATATCGTTAAATTCTCTCGATTTTTACATGAATGATAATAGATTGTGCGATATGACACTGTGGTAACATTAAAGTAGAAAATTTTATTTTAAAATAAGATTTTAAATGGCATGATTAAGATAATTTGTTTACCTCACCTGTAATTTGCAGGTATAATAACATTTTCAGGTATGCACTGTTCAATTTTAGCTTCTAAATCAGTAAAATGATATTCTAATTTTTTAATATTAGTCTTTAAATGTACACATGAACAATCTCTTGAGAATGTTGTAAGGGAATTTATATTCAAAACAATGTACATTGCGTATATTTAAAAAGTTCACCACTTTATGGATTTGCCGGACCGATTCATGAAATTTAGAAAAAAAATTAACGTCGAACTTTTGCTTCCAAATTGGTCAAATTTTGGTCAATTTCAATGAAATTAGCATCAAAATGCCCGTCTATGTATTGATTAAGGAACTGTGAAATAGGATTTTAAATCTAACACTAAATGCGGATGCTATTCAAAGAAGTATAACCCCTTACCCTGCTTTGCGTAATATCAATTTCGAATCCAGAAAAAGTGCTTCGAATTTTGCCTCTAAATAACGTAAATACCACTCGAGTTTTACATACATAATCGAAGAATGTCCGTTATCACACTGTTGTCACATTAAAGTATGGAATTTTATTTTAAAACAAGACAGTAAATAGCAAACATAAAATCATCTAACCGCCTTACCTGTAATTTGCCTGTATAATGACATTTTCAGGTATGCACCGTTCAATTTTAGCTTTAAAATTAGTGAAATCTTATTGTATTTATTTAATAATAATTTTTAAATTTGCACATGGGCAATCATTTCAGAATGTTGTAAGAAAATTTATATTCAATTTCAATGAAATTAGTATCAAAATGCCCGTCTATTGGTCAATTTCAATGAAATTAGTATCAAAATGCTCGTCTATGTATTGTTTAAGGAACTGTAAAATAGGATTTTAAATCTAACACTTAATACGGCTGCTATTTAAAGAAATGTAACCCCCTACCGTGCTTTGCGTAATATCAATTTGGAATTCAGAGTCAGTGCTTCGAATTATGCCTCTAAATAACGTAAATACCACTTCATTTATATACATAGACGGGCATTTTGATACTAATTTCATTAAAATTGACCAAAATTTGACCAATTTGGAAGCAAAAGTTCGACGTTATTTTTTTTCTAAATTTTATGAATCGGTCCGCCAAATCAACAGTGGTGAACTTTTTAAATATATTTTAATTTTGCCATTTAAAGCCTTGTTTCATAATAAATTTTCATATTTTAATGTGACAACAAGGCCATAACGGACATTATAAGGTTATTTATGTAAAAATCGAGTGGTATTTACGTTATTTAAAGGCAAAAACATCGCCGCATTTTTTTCTGAATTGAAAATTCATCTTACGCAAAGCAGGGTAGGGGTAAGAGTTCTTTTAAAAGCAGCCGTATTTGGTGTTGAAAAGATAAGATAATTGTTTATTATAGTGACATATGCAATGAACATTTATATAGTACAATACATTTTAACAAAGAGTTATGCACCCGGCCCAGTGGACATATTAGTCACCTTTTATAATAAATAACATTAATCATATAACTTTACATGATATGACAGATAACGTGAGGGAAATGGTTATGGTAAAACAACACCAAATTATAAATATGATAGTATGCACATACTAGTATAACAAAAAAAATAGTTATGTGAGACATATTTTTTGTTGAAATGCAAAACCTAGATTATTTTCATAATTTAAGAGTAAAGTATACTTCGTCTAAACAAGTAAGCTTTCATTATATATTTGGCTGTCTTTCTTATGTGATCAGTCATCAACACACGTACTTTTTCAGAAATGGTTATATTCATGTCCTGAACACAGTCAATATTAACAAATATATCGTTTCTTATGTGTCTATAAATATCACATGATAACAAAAAGTGAGTCTCATCCTCCACTTCATTTCTTTCACAAAAACGACACATTCTGTCTTCCACTGCTTCTCCAACGAAACGCCCAGTCTCAATACGTATAGGTAAAATGCCAAATCTGAACTGACATAAAAGTGACCGTTCATGTTTTCTTAAATTAAGTGAAATATAATCTTCCTTATCAAAGGTATCATTAAACAGTTTATATGTACGAAGTTTCCTACATGATTGCAAATCGGTCTGCCATTTATTACAGTACATGTCTCGTATTTTATCTCTAGCAGTAGACAGACTAACTGTTGTTAAGTCTGTAAAGTGCTGTTCTAAATTAAGATCACTAAAAATCTTTTTTATATTTGAAGACCAATTTTCACATGTATTGCATTTACCGTAATCATATAAGAACACTTTTTTGGTTAGTCTATCATCCGGCATTGATAACAACCTGTTCCAAAACCGTATTATAGGCAGTTTCTGTCTGAACACACTTGGTAGCCATCCTGAATCTCCATACATTGCTACGAGTGGTGCAAATCTATGTACACCAAAAAAGTATCTTAGCGCGCGGTGATAGACATTGTCAACACATTGGTACGACTTGAAGCCCCACGAGGAGGCACCATACTACTCCAATATCGGACTCACACAACTGCCTACCAGTTTTTTCAAAATGTGTTAATTCCAGTATCTTTCAGATTTGTGAATTTTAACAGATTATGCTCCCTAAAGCTCTTCCAGCACCTTTAGATAATGATTCACAAATTAAGATTTAAAGTTCATTTTATCATCAAAAACTATGCCCAGATATTTATAATGATCAACGGTCCTCTAGATCATTTTCACCAAACTCTGAAAATAAATTCACTGCGCTGTGTAGGTCCTCTATGAAAATGGACACATTTGGACTTATTAGTTTTTTACTAAGACGCGCCACCGTTTGCCCACCATTCATGTACAACATCAAGCAATACGCTGCAAATTATTTCTGAGTCTGAGATCAGCGCTATGTCATCCGCGTAGAACAATGTTAGATACCATCATAGAACCAACGTTAATTCCAAGCCCAAGACTATTAATTTCGTGAATGAGGTCATTTGCAAACACGACCAGAGCGTCGGCGACAGCGTACACCCCTGCTTTAATCCAGTAGTACAATCGAACCAATCAGTATGGACAAAAGAATTTGGTAATCTGCTATTATTTATGCGAACACAAGCCGATGCACTAGCATATATGATAAACTCTCCCATCGACATTGTTAAGTAACAGTTTATACAAAAGTAAGCCTCTATCAACAAAATCAAAGCACTTTCTTAAGTCTATAAAAGCAGTGAATGTGTTTTTGTTGTTACGTACAATGCTATTAAGTGTAAAAATATGATCTTCACAAGACCTGCCTTTTCGGAAACCATTCTGTTCATCGGCCATAAGATTGTTTGATTCCATGTATCCAGAAACACGTTTATTAATAAACGCAGTATATAATTTGTTTACGCAAGACAGTAGACTGATTCCTCTATAATTTAAGGGTACTCGTTTATCAGTATTTGGATCCTTAAGAATTGGGAATATAATCGATTTACGCCAAATTGATGGGATAATGCTACAATCAAATATCAATTGAAAAAGTTCCTTCAACACCGCAATGACTGCTAGGAATTTCAATACATCATACGGAATACGGTCAAATCCCTGAGCTGACCCACTTTTAGCTTTCATAATAATGCTGGAGATTTCTTCAATTGAAATATTTCGGTTCATTAATGCATTCGGGGTATATAACGGATCCTCATTTCTACGCTCTATCATTTCCTTATGGTTTAAGCACTGCCTGTAATGTATGTCATCAAAATTACCAGTATCTGTACCGTTATATAATTTCTCAAAATCAGATTTCCATCTATTCCAAACTTCGTGCTCATTTCTGATAGGAGTTCCATTTTCATCAATAATTTCTATCGGTATAGAGGAGTCCTTTCGAGGCCCTAAACTTTTAATCTTTTGCCAGAAGTCATTCGGGTTAGAAGTCGACATTTCTTCAATCTCGATCGCCTTTGCATACCTATACGCTCGTTCACATTGTCTAAGGAGCTTATCAAAATCATTACGTGCACCGATATATTCGTTATGCAATGTCTGTCTATAACGGTTATTTTGATCACATTTTAAAAATGCCCTTTCCTTTGTATTCATATTATACCACAGGGACTGGAGTTCATCATTCCAATATGGTTTTAAGTGCTTTCGTCGCCTTTGTGTTCTACTAGATGCGTTTATTTGCGGAATTTTGTCGTGCATTTCTCGAGTAATCAGTTTGCATAGGTTATCATAGATAGCGTCAATTTCACCCTGCGTTTCTCTGCATCTCTCGATGCGATCAATCAAATTGAAGATGGCAGACTTAACCATATCGCTTTCCATGAAATCGTTAGGTATTTGTTTAAGCTTAAAACGTGGCTGTTTTGAAGTATGGTCTATATTGGCATGTGTTCCACAATCAAAAGAACTATTGTCCGTTATACCAAGGTCAAATTCTCCCAACAGCGCCGAGTGATCTGGTAAGCGTGACCGTTCACCTATTAATCCGTGTAAATTATTTTTCTCTACAATTTCATTGATTGTTAATACTGTGAACGATTTACAATGTACAAAAATGTCCTGAGGTACGCACATATAATCGACGACTGCCCGTCCTTTCACCGAAATGGAAGTGTAATTGTCATGTGAAAATCTATTGTTTAAGACGCAGAATTTTGTGTCATTTAAGAATTCAATCAACGAATGGCCATGCTGATTAACTTTTTTATCTAAAACAACACGTGGCGGAATAGAGTCACAATCTTCTAGAACGTCAGAGAGACTACCAATTCTTGCATTAAAATCGGCTCCAATAAACATAAAATCACAATTTTCATAAGTATATATTAAAGCTAGTAGGTGCGCGAAAAATGACTGGCTATCACGTCCCCATACAGAGTTTTCAGGGGGTAGGTAGCATGAGAACACTATCACACTCGTATCAATATCGTGATTATCAAATTTCAAAGCCAATATTCCGTCATATGATTTATCTACTATGCTTATTTCATACGTTTCCACGACCCATTTTTTCACGAGAATACCTACACCACCGGACGGTTTCGGCGCTCGACGGTGCATTTCGTTACTGTTGTGCCCAAACCACGTATAGCCTTCACATTGAATATGTTTATCAGCTGGTAAATGTGTTTCAATTACTGTTAAAATATCTGCGTCTATACTTCGCACAATATCTTCTCGTAGGGCATGATTGTCATTTGTCCAACCACAAACATTTAAATGACCTATTTTTACAGTGCAATTGGGTCGGGATCCGTCCTAATTATTATTAATCTGTGGGGTACTAGTATTTTCATGTGATTGACGTACATTTCGTCTAAGTCTACCGTTAGCATCTACCCGAAAATCATGCCCCTGTGGTAATTGCCTTAACAAAGCTCTGGTGTTTGACTCGATTAATCTTACTGCATGACTTTTGCAGCTTTTTATATACACCTCACTATGAGTTTCAGAATTCTTTAATTTCATTTTATTTCGAAGAATCAATACCTTTTCTTCCTTGTTTCTTAGAATGATTTTCACGAAACCTGGTTTTCCATTAAAACGGCGACGATAACGAATTGCATTCACGACCTTGACGTTTTGAACAATATCTTCGCCGAGTTCATGAATCACGCTGTTGGCCTTATCGATGATTACCTCGTCTTTGTCAAAATTGATCCCACTGACCATAACGGACCTTTCGTAATCTTCACCGTTATTTGGCCTAAATCCCACAGGCATATGCGTCGATTGCTCGCCGTTATTTAAGTCTATCGCCTGACCGACCGCTCCTTGTAGCATAGGCTGGCTGCTTTCCAGGGAACCGACCCGCCCACTCAATGATTGAACCGTTTCCAATATGTCATTAATACGTGCACTTTCTGTGTTGAGTTTTGTGGTGATTTCATTACGAAGCGATCCGACTTTTAGCTCTATTTGTTCTACAAATTCGGCTTTTAACTTGTCTATTTTCTCTTCTAAAGCCGTACGATTTCTTTCTTGATTGACTTTCATTTCAGACACTGCAGTCACTAACCAGTCAATCTTATCACCCAAACTTGTGTACTCCTTTTGTGACATGTTTGAAAGGGGGCTACTTTCTTGCGCTCTAGGCCTTTTGTCACCAACTGGTGTATTAAAAACTGAGTCTGAGGCACCTGGAGCAAAGTTATGTGTATTCGTATTGTATAATATGTCGTTCGCCTCACCGATAATAGCGCTTACCCCAATATCCTGACTGTGTACAGTACCGAACTCGTTATCCTCGTAATCACTGCAATCGTAGTCAGCGTCAATACTACTACCGTGTTTTGCGTGTTTTTGCACTCGAATGTCGAATTCGGTTTCACTGCTTTTCTTCCGTTTTTCTCTTTCACGGTGTTTTTTCCCTTTACCAGTTTGCTTACCCATAGATAAATCCACAAATTATATACACTTTATATACACTTTAATTCCGAGAATGTTTCAAAAGATAATATAAAATGTTTAATCCAGGTGAAACATGCCCCGGGCATACACAAAACAGGTAAGCGCTAACACCTATATGTTGTCAACAAAGGATTGAAAACAATTGTTTTTCAGTTTTTCAAGAAATACTCTTTAATTAAAGTATATTTCAGTTTTCAAAATCCAACATCTTTAGAACATAAGTATTCCACACAATCTCATATACGTTTCAACCATTTAGTCCCAATGGAAACCGACTAATTTCTATTAAATCCAGGAGGCTACTTTATACGAGACCATAGCCATCTCGCTCACGTTGAATTTAAAATCTTATTATAAGATTCCTTAAACAATACACAAACGTGCATTTTGAGACTAATTTCATTGAAATCGACCAAAATTTGACCAATTTGGAAGCAAAACTTCAACGTTGAATTTTCATAATTTTATGAATTGGTCCACAAAATCGGGATAGGGATTAACTTTCTTAATATACGCTATGCACATCGTTTTGAATATTAATTTTCTTACAACATCCTCAAGGGATTGGTTATGTGCAAATTTTAAGACTAAAATTTAATAAATAGAATAAGATTTGGCTTAGTTTGAAGCTAAATTTTGACGTTACATACCTGAAAATGTATTTATACCGAGAAATTACAGGTGAGGCGTTAAAATTGTTTTAATTTTACCATATAAAGTCTCGTTTTATAATAAAATTTCATATTCAAATGTGACAACAATGTTATAACGCACATTCTAAGAACATTTTATAAACATCTAGTGAGATTTACGATATTAAGAGGCGAAAATTCGGCGCATTTTATTTGAAATTCCAAATTGTTATTACGCCAGGCAGGGTAGGGGTTGGGTTTTTTTATAAAAGCAGCCGTATTTGGTGTTGGATTTAAAATCATATTATAAAATTCCTTAAACAATACACAAGTGTGCATTTTGAGACTAATTTCATTGAAATCAACCAAAATTTGACCATTTTGGAAGCAAAACTTCAACGTTGAATTTTCATAATTTTATGAATCGGGCCACAAAATCCGGATAGGGGTGAACTTTCTTAATATACGCTATGCACATCGTTTTGAATATTAAATTCCTTACAACATCCTCAAGAGAGTGTTCATGTGCACATTTTAAGACTAATTAAAAAAATAGAATAAGATCTGACTTATTTTGTAGCTTAATTTGGACGTTGCATACCTGAAAATGTATTTATACCGAGAAATTACAGGCGAGTTGTTAAAATTGTTTTAATTTTACCATATAAATTCTTGTTTTATAATAAATTTCATATCTTAATGTGACAACAATGTCATAACGCACCTTCTACGATCATTTAATAAACATCTAGTGAGATTTACGATATTAAGAGCCGAAAATTCGGCGCATTTTATCTGAAATTCCAAATTGTTATTACGCCAGGGAGGGTAGGGATTAGATTTTTTTTTAAAAAGCAGCCGTATTTGCTGTTGGATTTGAAATCATTTTATAAAATTTCTTAAACAATACAAAAACGTGCATTTTGAGACTAATTTCATTGAAATCGACCAAAATTTGACCATTTTGGAAGCAAAACTTCAACGTTGAATTTCATAATTTTATGAATCGGGCAACAAAATCGGGATAGGGGTGTGAACTTTCTTAATATACGCAATGCACATTGTTTTGAATATTAAATTCCTTACAACATCCTCAAGAGAGTGTTAATGTGCACATTTTGAGACTATAATTTAATAAATAGAGTAAGATTTGACTCATTTTGAAGCTAAATTTGGACGTTGCATACCTGAAAATGTATTTATACCTGCAAATTACAGGTGAGGCAGTAAATTATTTTATTTTTGCCATTTAAAGCCTTGTTGTATAATGAATTTACATTTTTTAATGTGACAACAATGTCATAACGCACATTATACGGTTATTTCTGTAAAAAATCGAGTAGTACTTATGTTATATAAAGGCAAAAAAATCGCCGCATTTTTTTTCTTCTGAATTTCAAATTGATCTTACGCAAAGCAGGGTAGGGATTAGATTTCTTTTAAAAGCAGCCGCATTTGTTGTTGGATTTTAAATCTTAATATAAGATTCCTTTAACAATACACAAAAGTGCATTTTGAGACTAATTTCATTGAAATCAACCAAAATTTGACCATTTTGGAAGCAAAACTTCAACGTTGAATTTTCATAATTTTATGAATTGGTTCACAAAATCGGGATAGGGATGAACTTTTTTAATATACACAATGCACATCGTTTTGAATATTATTTTTTTTACAACATCCTAAAGAGATTGGTTATGTGCACATTTTAAGACTAAAATTTAATAAATAGAATAAGATTTGGCTTAGTTTGAAGCTAAATTTTGACGTTGCATACCTGAAAATGTATTCATACCGAGAAAAATACAGGTGAGGCGTTAAAATTGTTTTAATTTTACCATATAAAGTCTCGTTTTATAAAAAAAAATCATATTCAAATGTGACAACAATGTCATAACGCACATTCTAAGATCATGTAATAAACATCTAGTGAGATTTACGATATAAAGAGGCGAACATTCAGCGCATTTTATCTGAAATTCCAAATTGTTATTACGCCAGGCAGGGTAGGGGTTGGATTTTTTTAAAAAGCAGCCGTATTTGGTGTTGAATTTAAATTCATATTATAAAATTCTTTAAACAATACTACAGCGTGCATTTTGAGACTAATTTCATTGAAATCAACCAAAATTTGACCAATTTGGAAGCAAAACTTCAACGTTGAATTTTCAAAATTTTATGAATCGGGCCACAAAATCCGGAAAGGGGTGAACTTCCTAACAACATCCTCGAGAGAGTGTTCATGTGCACATTTTAAGACTAAAATTTAATAAATAGAATAAGATATGGCTTATTTTGTAGCTAAATTTTGACGTTGCATACCTAAAAATGTATTTATGCCTGCAAATTACAGGTGGGGCGGTATAATTATTATAATTTTGCCATTCAAAGTCTTGTTTTATAATAAAATTTTATATTCTAATGTGAGAATAATGTACTAACGCACATTCTATGATCATTTTATAAACATCTAGTGAGAATTACGATATATACAGTCGAAAATTCGGCGTATTTTATATGAAATTCCAAATTGTTATTACGCCAGCCAGGGTAGGGGTTGAATTTTTTTTAAAACCAGTCGTATTTTGTGTTTAATTTATATTCATATGATAAAGTTCCTTAAACAATAGACAAACGTGCATTTTGAGATCAATTTTATGGAAATCAACTAAAATTTGACCAGTTTGGAAGCAAAACTTTAACGTTGAATTTTCATAATTTTATAAAACGGGCCATACAATCCGGATAGGGGTGAACTTTCTTAATATACGCAATGCACATCGTTTTGAATATTAAATTCCTTACAACATCCTCAAGAGAGTGTTCATGTGCACATTTTAAGACTAATTTAAAAAAAAATCAGATTTGACTTATTTTGAAGCTAATTTATGGACGTTCCCATACCTGAAAATGTATTATACCTGCAAATTACAGGTGAGGCAGTAAAATTATTTAAAATTTTGCCATTTTAAAGCCTTGTTTTAAATTATTTTTTCATATTTCAATGTGACAACAATGTCATAACGCATGTTCTACGATTATTTTATGTAAAAATCGAGTGTATTTACGTTATATAAAGGCAAACAATCTCCGCATTTTTTCTTCTGAATTTCAAATTGATACTCACGCAAAGCAGGGTAGGGGTTACATTCCTTTTAAAAAGAAGCCGTATTTGTTGTTTGATTTAAAATCTTATTATAAGATTTCTTTTAAAATACACTAACATGCATTTTGAGACTAAATTTTATTGAAATCGACCAAAATTTGACCATTTTGGAAGCAAAAACTTCAGCCGTATTAATCTGAAACTCGAAACATTTTTTTTTTGAAGAATCAGGGTAGGGGTTAGTTTTATACAGCAGCCGTAATATTTGTATAATATAATGTGTTTCATACTGTTCCTAAAACAAAGCCCGTTGAATTTAAAAGATCAAAATTAATTGAAATCAGCTCGAATCACCAAAAATGAGAAACAAAAATGTAACGCACATACCGCCAGACAAAACCGTTGCCCCGTCTGTCCAAAAAAACCTCCACTTTGTTAAACCATATGTCTAGATAAATCCATGAAAAGCCATGACATGATAAAACTCGTTTGATTCTTTGCAAAATAATCCTTTTGATTAATTATTTTTTCGAAAATATTCGAAATAATTAAAAAAATAAAATTTTGTCTGTTTTGTCTGCCAGTCTGTCAGCGTCTGTCGTAAATTTGTTAAAAATTAACCTCTCTTATTTTTATAAATATTTGTTGAATTTTTATCGAAAATTTGCAGAATAATTTGTAAAGGATAGTCCTTCATCCTGTCGAATTTCAGCAGAAATAAAATAAATCGGGTCAGAATTATCACGTGATAAACAATTGCATCAAGAAAGGCGTTGCCTACTTTTTGTTTGTCTAAACGAAGCAAAATCTGCCGACAGACAAAAAATACAAAACATGATATTTTTGTTAATATTGTTTGGACTTCCATAAAAATTAGCAAAATTATTCTTTACGACCAAACTTTTATTACGATCTAAAATACAATTCACGCTGAAAAATCAGAAATATAAAATAAGTGTTTGCAAGCAATGCCTACCTTAATTGGATATAGCTACAATGAACAAAAACTTCAAGACGCGAATTTTGAAAATTTTTAACCCGAGAAATTGCCTGAAACACGTAAAAAACGCAAAAATTCCCGTTTTAAAAGATGTATTTTTCGCGTCTTGAGGTTTCATGATTTTGTCTTGAGACAGACAGATAGACAGATAGACAGAGACAGATAGATAGATAGGTAGGTAGGTAGGTAGGTAGGTAGGTAGGTAGGTAGGTAGGTAGGTAGGTAGGTAGGTAGGTAGGTAGGTAGGTAGGTAGGTAGGTAGGTAGGTAGGTAGGTAGGTAGGTAGGTAGGTAGGTAGGTAGGTAGGTAGGTAGGTAGGTAGGTAGGTAGGTAGGTAGGTAGGTAGGTAGGTAGGTAGGTAGGTAGGTAGGTAGGTAGGTAGGTAGGTAGGTAGGTAGGTAGGTAGGTAGGTAGGTAGGTAGGTAGGTAGGTAGGTAGGTAGGTAGGTAGGTAGGTAGGTAGGTAGGTAGGTAGGTAGATAGATAGATAGATAGATAGATAGATAGATAGATAGATAGATAGATAGATAGATAGATAGATAGATAGATAGATAGATAGATAGATAGATAGATAGATAGATAGATAGATAGATAGATAGATAAGGATGACATTTTTTTACTTAACTTTTAATAATGAGAAGTACTGATGTTAATCTTTTATAGTTGTATTGCAAACTACGTTATACTTGATTATAAAAGACCGTGCCTCAGTACAATCAGTGATTAAATTATGTTCCACATGCCGTCGTTTTGAAAGTTGACCTTATGATATGACTAATATACCACCTTAATCTTTACCAAGGTTACTTGTATCTTTATTTCGAGCATTCTGTAGACTAGATCTCGATTATTACGGTCCACTGTTAAGACTAAAAAGGATCCTAGAAAATCATGGCAATGAATATGTGAATATATGAATTTTGATATTCTACGTCAGTGCTATACATGGGCAGAAAACTCGGAAATACCTATTCTATATTTATATGCTTAACCAAAAATGAGATTTTAACATTAATCTTTAGTCTTATATTACTTACTGCAAGGGGATAGAAAAAACAACAAAGTGGTGATAAAACGTATCAAAGGTATTCGTGTCATTGCCAACATCACGTGAGATATTTACGTATCCAAAACAAAATTGAAAAGGCACATCTTTAATGTTAAGTTTTTTCCTACCAGATTCGTGTTGACATTTTTTTTAATCAGATACGAGCTATGTTTTGGACATGTTTTACCTCCTGTTTTTGTCAATTAATTATTTTACCAGATTTTAACACAATTTGTCACATGAATAATACCAAATGGTATCCTCTTATATCATTATAACTAATAACTACAGATATATGTGGAAAATAACAATATTGTTCACAAATTCATAAAAGCTAACTTGCACAGATTCAACATAATTATGCATGTATATCTCACAATTAACATTATCAGAGTTAATATGTTAATTTGTTGTCTGATTAGATTCAAGGACTTATAGTAAACATGTTTCACCAAATAGCCTTATATAATATCATTGAATTAAGAATTGAAATAATTAAATGTCATACTATCTTAAATTGATGTCTGTTTGCTTGATATAGAGATTATGGGAGGCATTTTGACGCAACACAGCCGTGTTGTTTTGACACGAGGCATTCCCGATATTTTGAAGCACTGCCATTTTTTTCGTTACACCGCTCACCAAGTACATATAACAATACAAGTGCATGGAAGTGTTATCCAAAACATTCTGAGAGGAATTCATACATAACCACCTTTTTCGTCAATTATTTTATAAAAGTTTAATTATTTTCATACGAAAGTAAACAACAATGAAACTTGTTTCCTCATTTATTTTTCCTACTTGTTATATTGTTGAAATCGCTGTAGTTTGGTATTTGATAGACTTTATCGTGGATAAATATTCGACATGTGATATCATTTTAAGCATACATGTATATTGTATACATGTACATGTGGTTTAAATTTTACTTTTTATTTGTTTGAAACATATTGTATAAATAAAAAGTAAAATAATTTTAGGAATTATATAATATAAAAACAGTTCTTGTTGATTTGTGGGACCACTTATCATTCCCGAAACGTTTCATTCATTGCTGTAATAATCATCATGAAACATTCTGATGGACAACGGAAAAAATCCGAATTAAGGCGAATTTATTTACTTGTACATCAAAATTGACTCATATGGCTTATGATTTATCTAACAAAGAGTATTGATAGATAAAACATTAATCTTAGGTTTGGTCAAGGCACAAAACTAAAAGGAGACATTTAAGTTTTACAATCAAAATATCTGAATTTGTGAAATTTTTATTACATTGGATGTTGAAGTATATGTTAATATTTATAGTTAAATTAAACATGTATAAAAGTAAGCCGATAGGTTTTCTATTAAAAACTTAAATTGATAGCTTTGACTGACCTAAAGGTTATTCCAGTATGGTCAGCTTCCGCAAAATGGCTATATTTGTGAAATAGTTTGATTGTTCCAGTTCACTTGCGGGCGCAGGGCACTAGAAAGAGGTATGTGTTTGATTTTTTGAAAATTTCATTAAATTTTTTAACCATTTATTTTAACATTTTTCATTTAAAAATTAAACGTTTTTGGAAAAATTTTAAAAAATTTTTTATCAAAAACGGGTTTTTTTTTTTTAAAAGCCTTTTAAAGTTTTTATAAAATTTTTAAACAAATTTTTTTTTTTTCTTTTTTAAAGGGTTTTTTTTTGTTTTTTTCTTTTAATGGGAAATTTTTAATTACTTTGTTTAAAAATGGCCTAGATATAGGGACAATTATGTTAGGTCGTGAAAAAAAAAGCAAAGGAGTTGAATCACAAAATCATAAAAACTTTAAAAATTTTAATCAAAAAGTCCCCGGGGGGCCAAAATTTTGGGGAAACAAAAAATTTTTTTTTATATGGGACTATTTAAAAGCGGTGTTGGTTTTTTAAAATGTGTAAATGTATAAATTCATCCGGGAAAAGATATGGTTGGTTGAGGAATAACGTTTCATAACTGTTAGGATGATCATATAAATCAATGCTGAGAGTATATACAAGAATTCTTCTTATTTCATACATTTCTGTATGCAATTAAATGTATAAAACATTTACTATTCCAATCTTTTAAGTTACGCAAACCAATTTTTTTTTAAACATTGTTCCATAAATTAAAGATATACCATCATATGCTCATATTTAGGTAAAATACCTTTAAACATTTATCGAAATTCTTACTGAATATGCTTTATTTGAATAAGAGAATGCTCATAATATGTTTGAGAAGCTGCATTTCCTATAACTAGTCAAGTTGATTTGGTCTTTTCTTTAAAATATCTGCCAGGTGTTTAGGGGTTTTTTTTGTTTTGTTGATGTTGTCGTTTTTTTAATATCACACTTAAGCATAATATGTATTTTAATCTTACGTCATTTAGCTTTTTCATTAATGTCGAAACGAAATGATTAATAAATGAATAAGTTATTAATAAGAGATTGAATGCTGCGATAATATAATTATTTAACATTTTCTGTGATGATACATGCTGTTTTGTCAATTTTTGTCAATGCATGATATTATTTTACCATTCACCAAGTGTTGATATGTTTGACAATTTCTATCAATCTAGGAAATTAATTTACGTGGCGGTGATTTGTTCTTGATTATTGTATGCCGTGTTAAAAATTCGAGTTTCAATTTTTGTCAATGTGCTGTTTTAAGCCTAAAAAATGTCATTGCGAAATGATATTAAGAAATTTATGACAAAGTACAATAATTTGTAACATTTCCTCTCGAGGCAATTTTTATGTGATTATCGGTCAATTCCTAAAGGATATTAATTTAGTGTGGATTCCGTATTGAAATTATAAATACAATTTTGTTTTTAGTCTTATATCATTAATCCCAATTTTTTTTCTCTAGATTTTAATATTTATGTCAGGACTCAAATGAAGTTATTGTGGTGGTCAGTAATGCCCTGCTGTTCTGCTAGGGACTACAAGACTTGTGTTGTGTTAACTACTTTCAGCATAACCCATACTACGGTGCCGAAAGGTGGTGGATTTCTTTCTCAACGGGGGATGTAATATTTTCGTAAAAAAGACGGTTATTTATTTTTTTGTGGCACATTTTTGTTACGTTTTGACACTCAATATTCAAAGGACTTAAGCGTTAATATATCTTTATCAAATTGATTACTTGCTCTTTTGATTTGTCAAAAATATATTTCTCTATTCAAATAACTTTGGAAATCAATTATTATCACCTTTTTCTTTTTTGTCCTTATTACTTAATTCTTTTTTATCTAAGGAAGAGCATTAATTGATCGCTTGGTGTAACTTATTTCTGTGTAGAGGTGTTTGTGGTTGAAATAAGAGAATAATTCAATCAACCACATTTCATTTTGGTAAACTTAACTTAAAGGAGCTCAACTCGTGTCCGAAAAAACAACAACTAAAAGCATAACAATGGAATTCAACAGAACAAAATGTAAAAGATAAGAATGATAAACACAGAATTGAATTGAAAAAAAAGTTATTGCGATTCGTAGCCCGATTTGAAATTGAAAGCGTCTATAGGTTTTTTTGTTTTTTTTTGTTTTTTGTTGTTTTTTTTTTTTCATTTTAGCTTATTTCGCATAATAAAAAATAATTATTCTAGATTAAACGGAGTGAATAATCTAAAATTTGTGCTCATATGTTATTAGTCGCAGAACTACGATATATCGTATATAAATGGTTGTAAATTCTAGAAAAAAAATATCAGTCCCGTTCTGTCAAAAATATCTCAAAAAAATCTTTAAGAAATAACTGAATATGCGTGGACTAGATAATATTGTGGCATATAATGATAATCAGTACTACGTTGGCACAACATTCGTATAACAATCCAAGTACAGGACCGGCTTAGGTAGTAAGACGCAATTTGTTATTAATATAATCGTATTTAATCGACAGACATATGTTACTGTTCATATGTTCTTATTTATTTCAGTTCTAGCTCTGATTGGACTTTTGTTTAATCTTTTTGTGTTTGTTTGGTGCTCCAAAACTCTGGAACGATAAGATTTGTTAATCAAACAGGTTGATATGATACAAATGACAAGGAGTTCTGTGTTAGGAGGCTGATATTTTATTATGGTATGTAAATTTAAAGATATTTATTGTAATTATATACCTTACACAATGTGTTCTTCGTTTTCTTATATAAGCGCAAGTGGACTTTAACTGCTATTGTTTTCATAATGTTATGATGGGTGTTTATCGTTTCATCAGAAACCTTATATTTAGTGTTATGACAGCCCAAAACTAATGCTGAAAATTTTTAGTACATTGTTCGATAAACGTTGTTGTTAGAGCAATATAATTCCTTTCCCCAAAATAATTCTTTCAACTTTATGCGTGGTATCATTAGCAAAAGAGTGCACAGTACATGCAACCTCATATTGTTTTACACACTGTTCTGGAATCGGTCCGGATGATCGGTAACTATAACAGTATAAAACACTCAGTGTCATGTTTTTTTCCTGTAATTGTTCCATTTAAGTTATTAAGATATCATACGGCATTGAAAATAGACTTTTAGTAATAGGACTAATGAATTTCAACATATTGTGTCAATCAAAACTGCCTGATACGCTTAGTTTAGCCTTATGATATCATTAAACGTCATTTGTCCGCAGTTATATTGATTGCCAAAGGTTGAATAATAATTATTTATTCGTTATCTCTTTAATGAAGTGTCCACAAGTAGTTGATGAATATCTTTGCTCATTCGATTTACTTATTTCAAGATATCAGCTGACACGATTAATGAAAATAATGGGATATCAATAGTCTCACAAATGAAAACAAGTATACCAATATTGTATTCACGTAGATCATAAAATGAGATGTATCATTTTACTTTTCGAATAACTTTACTTATGTCATTTCTCGTTTCAGGTTTTATTCCCATGAGACAAGACAAGATTGTTATGCATGCATATTATGTTTGTAACTTTATTGTATAAAAATAAATGTTCTTTGTTTAAACCGATATTATAAGTTTGCTTGTCGATAGGGGACTTTTATTTATCCTTTTTCAATCAATTTCAATGATTAACGTGCAATACATAATTTTGAATCAGATGAAAAATAAAATCACTCTTCACAGATTTTATGAATATAGTGTTCACATATTTAAAAACGAAATATGAGATAAAAAAATGTTTTCGTGAACGTAAATATTGAATGACTAAAATAAGAAAACCGATAAGTTAACTTAAACATGCTTGTTTACCAAAGCATTTTGATTTCTTCCCACTACGTAAGGCATAATCGCCCCTTAAACTAAATTACATTTGTATTTTACTCATGTACAAAACATTATCTGCTATAAAACATATGACACCTTTCATTTATTTCACCACACTCCCCCCATTTAAGTAAACTATGTCATCTTAGTGTAAAAAAAGAAATGTACATAGTCCAGAAAACGGTTACATTTGCCATAATTGTTTTCAATTTCATATTCTGCTTCACAAAAATCTAATCAATAACATAAGTGACTAGTTGAAAATTCTATAAATATCCTTCAGAATGTATGTATTATGTTCTATTGATAAAACGAGTGGGGCATACTTTTTAGTTATGAGGCTGTTTTTATATTTTATCCTTACCGTTTTTGTTGTTAGTGTTTGCCTAATAATCATTATAATAGTCAGTCTTTTAAAATGTAAAGATTTTTACGCATTACTCGACAATCAAATTAATGAGCATAATGTCACATTAAAATATAGATACATGTACATGTTAAAACGTATAACTTTTTGTTCCCGCGATACTTTATTACAATGTCTATATCAAGCTTCAGATATTGACAAAATTAAGATAAAACCATATTACCCATCTTCATAAATTCTATTATCATCATGGTATTAAAACTTTACAACAATAAGTCAACAATTAAATTAAGAGGGCATTAAATACCTTATTCATTTGATAGAGCATATTTTAGTTTTAAAGATGTTTTTACTTGGTAGGGACTTCTTTATGGGAAATTGCAGTAGCTGCTTAATCATATTGTAGCAAATGCGTTGTTACGTGAAGGTTTTCTAGATACATCATAATAAAAAATGATCATTTCTATCCGTAAATATAAACTGGAGTCTATAAAAAGAACTGACATAAATTAAGTGTTTGAACAAAAATTCTAGTGATTCAGTTTTGGATACATTGATGTCCACAGTATATGTAATTGAAAATTACATCCTTGAAAGGTGAAAATATGCCTTACCTGGTTTCTGAGTTGAGGTAGTTGGTGATGTAGAAGAACTTGTCTCTTTGGAGGTCGATCCTGAAATGAGTAAAAAATACGTAGATATGCTGAAGTCATTATAATTACTTATTCAAAAACATATTTGTAAAACGTTTAATCATTCTATGTCGCTATGAACGGATAAATTTAAAACATTGTTTCTCTATTTTAATGAGCATGCTCGTGCAACGCAAGCCGATACCAACTTAAGCAAAGTAACATTGACCTAAATATCTGTGCTATTTTTGTGTTTGTTTGTTTATTTGGTTTTTCTTGGCTTTTTTGTTGATGTTGTTGTTTTTTATTCTTCAGATTTATTGTAGCCATGGAAAACTTCATTTGAGTAGTACATGTTACTGAATTCATAACTTTAAGACGACCATCAAAATTTGATCTCACAAAGACATGTTCAGAACAATAGAAAAGTTAAAATAAAAACAAAATCAATGAAAATGTAAAATGAAAATGGCATCCTATTTAGTAGCAGACTTAATTAAAACTTGAGAAACAATACGAATACATAAACATCTTCTTTGTTGCTAATAACCCATTTTACTTTTTAAATCTGATTCAATAACTAACCAAATTGTTTCTATATAAAACATATTTAGTAACGCCCCTGATGGTGGCAAGTCTGTTTGTTGTGATATATCCGAAGCATTTAATTTTGTTTGTACAGAGGTTTCACATTTTAGCTTGACTCTACTGGAATAAATGGTGTGCTAATTTATTAATTTCGCGATTATATTTTCTGGCGACTCAATACAAATGGCTTGGCCTGAAGTATTGCAAAGTTTTGTTAGAGGTCAATTCGCTTTTCTCATCTATATAAACGATGTTCTCTATGACTTTTTGCAGAAAATACCTTTAACAATTTTATTAACCTTTACAATTTGACTATTGATGCTGCAACTCTAAATTCCGATTAAAATTTTTAATAGTAAATAGCAAATAGATTGCTTGTGAAATTCAACCCAAAAAAAAACTGAATCAGTCATATTTTCTATTTAAGTTTATAACACTCCCCTTTCTATGAATAGAGAAGAAATGAAAGAGGTGACTACTCAGAATCTTTTTTGTAAGAAGTTATCATTACTGAATATATCACGATAAAGCCGTGGCATCGAGTTTATATTATGAGATCTTTAAAATTCATCATTAGTCACAGGTCTCTCGAAGAAACTGTACAACATTCTTATTGCCAGCCTCAGATGCAATTTAGGATAAAGTAACCCAGCAATATGAATTAAATCTAGAGAAAAGCCTGCAAAAAATAATCGGCGCAACAAAACACTTGTTTCTTCCTCAAATCTTTAATTATTCGTACGAGTTTACAACACCTAAAAGCAATGCACCGCAAACACGAACACATAAGTTCTTCTATATAAAAAGTCAAATCTTCTATTTCCACAATATCGATCTTCTATATTCCCCAATACAGAAAGGCACACTTAATTAAATAATATACGAAATTTAAGTATCGCTAGAAATATTTTCTGTCAAACAAAACTCTATTCTTATTCATTTCTTTCAATTGAAGATAGGGACGATCTCGCAGTTCTTGTTATTATCAAAATACACTGAATTAAAACTTATAGGAAGTCCCAGTTCACTTGATAAGATTATATCAACATGCAATTAGATAAAACAATAGATTATTGTCAACATGTGTTATTTACTTTTATAAATTAAAATGCCTTTCAGAACTTTAAAATGTAAAACATATTTTGTTCAGCGCTGTTGGAATAGTTTTAAGCTTAATTTATGTCGAATATTTTGCGGCATTTTCCCTTTTTGTTATTCCTTTACAATTTTTATAATATTATACTGTTAAAATTATGCTATAATTTTTAATTAGTTTTTTAATGCAAAAAGCCCAAAAATTTCACCCTTTCCCCTTTTTTAATTTAAATTAAATGTTATATCAAATAACGAAACATATTTGTAATGTAAGGATATGTAAAAACTTTATTTAATTTACTTAAAACGAATGAAAGTCTACAAAAGATATACCTGCTGATGGATTGACTGTCTTTGTTTGTAGTGTTGATGTTGGTGTTGTTGCTGCTGTTGTTGCTGCTGCTGTTGCTTTAATACTTGAAAAGTTTGTCGTAGATTGATTACCTACATATAAAACAATAAATGCATTTTGTATTTCTAGAATACAATTTACAAGGTCAACATAAATTTTTTTTTAATTTGTCATATGCAAAAGACATGAAATATTAAATGAAACCTTTGATATATTTTAGATGAATAAAAGTATGGTATTATTGAAATAGTAATGATATATTCATGTCTAGTACCTATGATGCCTTTATTCATTTGTCGCCAAACAGCGCGTGCAAAGCATACAAAACAATGCCGCAAACCAGTTAAATTTCACGTTTTTTTTTTACTATAAATACTCTGTATTTCGCTTGAAAAGTATAAAGTGAAATAGAATAAACACACACAAAAAATATAAACGTTTTCAAAACTCATTATTATCAAAATGCTAAAATGCTTCTGCAAACGGTAGACTAACGACCGACTGGAATAGCCTTTAAAGAACGGTTCTATCGGAAACTCTGAGGCGAAACCAAATTTAACCACCAAACATACAGTCCAACTATCTTTTTTGTTAGAATGGAAACAGATATTAATTCTCCGTGCATTATAGTATAATAATGCACGTTTTTTCGTTCAAATGTTTTGTAAGCCTACCGGCCTTTGTGATTATATTCCTACGCATTTGAACTCAAACCGTGCATTATTCTACAACAATGCACTCAAAATTGATTTATATTTCCTAAATATGGGTTGAGTTCAAAGGCTGCTTCAGACCATTTATTTAAAAAAAAGGCATGATTGCTAGTGAGGTATGAATCACCTTGACTGATAGTAGGTGTAGTTGTTGTTTTTGTTGTTGTTGCAGGAGTTGTTGCTAATGATGATTTTGTTGTTGCTAATGTTAGTGTTGTTGTTGTTGTTGATTCCGCTGTTGTTGCAGCTGCCGCTGTTGAAGCTTTTGAAGAAAATAGTGTTGTGCCAGCTAAAATGTAAAATTGAATAAAATTTTAGTTACTCAGAAATGATATGAATTAGGTCTTGTCTCATAGTTTGGAAATATTTAATATACAATGTGTTCGAGGTAAATCGTATACCCATTAATGCACAGTGCGTTAACTGGAGTCCATGTATTGGTTTCCCACTTTCCAGGTAATGCTCTTTATGTATATCTTACCCGTATATTGGCTACGTTCTTATGGGTTTACCTCTTGTGGTGACAGGAAAAATGACAAAGATAGAAAATTCACTCACAGATACTCGTAGATTGTGCTTGTTTGAGGATTTATAAATTTTGATGACAAGGAAAGTGTTTTATTTTTGCTTTGATACAAAAGAAAAGGTACCAAAGGAAACAATATTTTGTATAAATTAATACAATAAAAGTTTCAGTACATGCAAAATAGATCCAGTACGTACTGTAGTGTATCAGTACCAATGCCAGCCATGAATGTATGTTTGTGAAAGAATAAACATATTGAATTAAACAATTGGTGAATGTAACAACTGATTTTGTTTGAAATCTGTAATGTAACTGTATAATTGGAATAAAATCATGATATATTGTATGAGTACCTCTTCCATTTTTGTAAGGTGATTTTCAATTGTTACCCCGGGATTATGTTTTTACTGCTGCCCTCAAACTTACGTGTTATTTATATACATAAAGTATTGGTTTATTCTAATTAAATGCGTTAAAATGCGTTAAAGCGTCTAAAATTTCAAGTTTTCAGTTTTCTGTTGTAAAATGTAAATTGTTTCTGATTTCCGAATGCCCTTGACAAGTAATTTCGCTAATTTATTCCACTTGTCACAAAGATTCACCGAAAACGAAATGGAGCATAGAAGACGTGTTTGCACTTGTTCAGAAAGAAGCTCTGTAAATTCTCAATTGAGTAATACAACATGAATAAATAATCCATGCTTTTATAGGAAACCGATAAAGAACAAAATTGGCACACATGTTTTCATATTCTGGATGTCAGTTTGCGAGATTCCATCTATGTAATTGCAACAGTTTAGATGTGATATGACTAGGGAAAGCACAATGATCTTAGTGGTCTCCTTAGTGACGTATTCTCTGATGTTTTCGATTTTCATAGAAAAAAACTTCATCCGCTCGAACTCGGATCGCTAGAATACCTCCATTCGCTCGAAATCATCGTCCAGTTCATATGATATATATATGTACATATTTCTATCTCAGATCGCTCTCGAACTTTCGAACATGAACGTTGGTCAATTCGCCAGAAATATAGTGAAAATCACGCCTTTTACATTCAACGTTTCAAAGTTTTTTACTACTTTTGAATTAGTGAGAGTCAGCATCGCATGTTTTTAACATCTTGTGATAAAAGCAATTAATGTAAATTGATATAAAATTAGATTTGTTATTCGCCAACCGATTTACAAGTTACTATATCATATTTACTGACTTCTTTAATTACGATGCAAACAAAATGTATGTTAAGTGTAATTTATGAAAATGAAGGATGTGAGTAAAATGTGCCCAAATTCTTATCTGCAAAAATGTGTTTTTGTATCTTCCTCAAATCAGAAAAACTGTCTGACATGATATATTTATAGAATGATGCTTGTACGTGTTTATTTTAAGTGACATAATGCCCATCCAAGGGTATAATTATTATAGTGAGTGAACAAGTGAATATATAAATGAGCCGCGTCACGAAAAAAAAACATAATGGGTTTGCGACCAGCATGTATCCAGACCAGCCTGCGCATCCGCGCAGTCTGATCAGGATCCATGCTGTTCGCTTACAGACCCTATAACAAGTAAAGAAACTGATAGCGAACAGCATGGATCCTGATCTGGTCTGGATCCATGCTGGTCGCAAACCCATTATGTTGGTTTTGTCGTGACGCGGCTCAAATAAGTTTTCATTTTGCAATAATTCCTTTCGATTTAATAATTCACTTCGCAAAAACATTTTTTGTTAACAGGATGCTGAGGATTAACTAAGGATTTTTCTGTAAATATCCATTAGAATTTACGTGTACCGTTCAGTTTATAAAAAGAGTGGGGCAGTCTTTTCATATTTAAGGCAGATTTATAATTTTATCATAAACATTTTCAAATATCACCTGTTGGTAAACACAATTTTAACAGTCAATCTTTTGAATTATAAAGTCAATTCAGCTTCACTTTACTATGAAAATATTAGCATAATGTCACTTTTAGATAATTACTACAAATTCAGGCGGTTAAAATATTTTGTAATTTGTGTATGATAATGCATTGGAAGCAATTAACTATAAGATTTCGCCTGTAGCTCAGCGCTCGTTTAATAATGACACGAATTACATGTGCAAATTCTCAACTGCTGAAGGGCAATTTAAATTTTAAAAAAAGCATAAGTAAATCTCAAAGTAAAACCAAGTAAAACCAGAACATAAATATTTCAGAATCTAATTTTGGACATTAAACCACTCTCAGACGAACTTAGTCCGAACAAAATGAATGTCATGCTCGTACTCAAAATCTTTCTTATTTATTCATTTATGTTTTCATAGATGTTATCATAGAAATGTTGCTCTTTAACACTTTCTTTATTAATGTTTTTAAAATGTATGGTAAACAAATAACGAAGTTGTTGCTTTACTGGGTTTTGTTGTGTTGCACATGTTGCACGAAATCTGTCTTGCCTTAAATCCCAAAGTAATACAGCCTTTTCAAACTTATACCGTAACAAAATTAACAACTTTTAATTCAATGGAACGTGCTCCAGGAATGACGTTGCCTCGACGTCATATGGCTACCGGCATGTTAAATGCTGGTATGACTGCACTGGCAGTTGCACTGCAATATCACGTAAGCAAATATAAGTCTAAAAACTCGCTATCAGCTCACAAAGGATATTAAAGATGTGTCACGTTCGGGGATATCAAGAAAAACAACGTTGGAAGAAGATCATTATATATTGTTTAGACGTCACGGCGAAATCGATTTTTGTTCTGTCGCGGGTTGGCTAATCATCTAAAATATTCTATTGGACAGGACAGTGCGCAATAGAATTAACGCTGCCAAACTCCATCATGGACGACGACCTCATGTAGGGATACTGTTAACACGACGTTAGTGACAGGATCGTGTCGCTTGTGCTAGACTTCACCATAGATGGAATTGTTCACAGTGTAAATTTATAATGTTCTTTCTACTGACGAATCAAGATTTAATCTTTTCTTTCCTCACTGAAGGTTACTTGTATAGAAGTTTAAGGGCGAGCGTTTTGATCCGGAAAATGTCACACAACGCGATCGTGACGGTCGGGTCGCGTGATAATATGGGTGGGACTTTGTCAGCGTGGTAAAACTGAACTGATTACAGTTGCCAGAAACTTTACTACCTTGCAATATTGTGACGACATGGTTGAGCCAGTTGTTTTACCGTTTCTGTTACAACATGCGCGACTTTTGCAACAAGGTAACGCCTGTCCTTACACTGTCAGATACACACAGAATGTGCTCAGGCGTAACAACATTGCTGTTCTTTGATGTACATCCAGACCGCCACACCTTTCACCAATTGAACATATGTGGAACCATCTTGGGCGTAAGTTTAGTGAGCGTAATGTCGTCATCACCGTACGTGATCTTATGCAAGCATTGCACGAGAAATGAGTCAGAACACCTCTACATGTTCGAAAACTTATCGACAGCATGAGACGACGATGTGCTGCTGTACTTGCTGTTAGCGAATGACATATTAACACATTTTTGTGAGTTTTCCCTTAGATCCCTGCCATTTTTGATTAACATGATGCAGAGGATTAACTGACTGTTTTTTATTTACTTGTTGACTTTCAAATGAAATTAAAAGCTTGAAGATGTAAGTAACTGCGCTTTTGTTCACTTTAGAATATTATTATTATACGAATTGCTAAACATGTGAGAAACTTGTTTTTCATGATTAATAGGTAATATTTAATGAATTGGACAATCTGAATATTTCTAAATGTTAAAATTTGCACTTATAGTTATTCATATGAACCTTCTCTTCTCAGAAATTCAGAAATTTAGTTTTATTATTTGAAAACATTCTATTCCATTTATTTGACAGATAACTACTTGGAAAAAACCTTCACGCCTCTATTGAACGAGGAGGAATTGTTTAACCAAAACCCTAACATTACGCTCGTACTCGTATTATATGGTTATCTACGAAAGCCTAATAGTGTTTAAAAAAATAAAAATGCAAAGGCGTTATAACGCGAATAAAGGCGTTATTACCCGATCCATAAGGCGTAATTACGCAAATCACAAAGAGTAATAACGCGAAAAAAGCGTAGAAACGCAAATAGAGGCGAATAAAGGCGTTATAACGCGAATCAACAGGCGTAATAACGCACATAAAGGCGTTATAACGAGAATCAAAAGGCGTATGACGCACATATAAAATAAGATAAGATAAGATAAGATATAAGAAAAGAAAAGAAATTCATTTACTATAGTGACATGTGTAAAATCAATGATGTGATACATGTGAATTCAGAGTAACTGTATTTACGTCCAGTCCAATGGACCAATAAGTCTCAAAGTCACCTTATATTTGCAAATATTATATAGAGTAATCATTAGTTTATGACAAATAATTTGCATTAGTACTGTGCAGATGGAATTATAGTTATTGTAAATGTATATTATATTATTCTATACGTGTTTATATCTTGAGCAATAAATTCATATCAATTGTGGTCTTCCTTTCTTGCGTTAGTAGGCAATTTGATTAGTATAAATTTGGTATTAAATTGGCATTATAATGTGTTTTAATTTGAGTTTTTACGCCTTTTTGTTCGCGTTACTACGCCTTGTTCGCGTTACTACGCCTTTTGATTTGCGTTATTACGCCTTTTGTTTCGCCTTATAATGCGAATAAAGGCGCTATTACGCCTTTTGATTCGCGTTATAACGCTTTTATTCGCGTTATTACGCCATTTGATTTGCGTTATAACGCCTTTATTCGCAATATTACGCCTTTTGATTCGCGTTATAACGCCTTTATTCGCGTTATTACGCCTTTTGATTCGCGTTATAACGCCTTTATTCGCGTTATTACGCCTTTTGAATCGCGTAATTATGTCTTTATTCGGGTTATAACGCCTTTGCATTTTTATTTTTTTATTTTATTTGACACTATTAGGCTTTCGTAGTTATCATAATGTTGTTGGGTATAATACTTAAGTTCACTAGACGAGTACACCTCTGTCAAAGAGGTGCTAGCAAATACCTCACGGTAATAAAAATTAGTCAATTAGGGGTGAAATGTTTTAGTAAGTTGTCATGAAAAAGGAAAATTGTTATTTAAAGGTTTATACTACGTTTTAGAGTGTTTGTTGTTGTTGTTGTTGTTGTTGTTTAAGCATGCAAAAATTCAGAATTATGACAAAACATATCATTGCTAAAAATATTGTTTTATTTTTTAATTTGTATTTTACTATGAATTGTGTGGGTCTTGTGCGAAATTTTGTTTTTCACTGCTTACCTTGTTCATCTTCAATGATTGCATCGTCTTCTAATTCTGAAATGTTCAAAATGAAATATCAATAAAAACCAAAGTAAGCAAAATTATCCGAATAGTTTAAAAATATTGTAAACAAGACTTAATTAATACAGCAAGTAACAGAACAAAACTGTTTACATGGGTCGTCAAAATTGTTTTAATAATAGTATTGATACGAAAAGAAGCCAACTATTTGTTTTACTGTAAATCACTGTACGTTATTGTTATAGTTTTTCTCTTTGTATATGTGTTTGCGCGTGCATGCGTGTGTGAACGTTTGTGTGTTGTGTGTACGTGTGTGCGTGTTTCCTTCTGTTGTTTTATTGATGTTGTTTTTCTATGTTTATTTTTCTGAGTTTGTGTTTTTGCTTTTGTTGTTTATTGTTGTTTACAAAGTAGTAATAGCATAAAATTAATTTGTTAAACAAAGTATAAAAGTAAAAACGGAAACAATTAGAATCTACTTTTCTTGTGGTTTTCCATATTCGTGTTTTCTTGTGTTCCTGTTGTAAATTCTGTTAATATTTTTTTTCACATAACATATTACCGTACAAATAATATTATGCTGTCTTCACAAAACTAAAAGCACAAGAAATCATTATAATGCAAAAATGTAATACATGTTTCAGCAAAAAAAAAAGAAAGAAACAATATTTACCGTCCGGCATATCAGTGATAGTTGTTGTATATGGCGTTGCGGTCGACATTTCAACTGAAGAGTTTGATGTTTGTGTAGGTACATTTGATGTGGTTTGTGGTGTAGGATCCTCCGTCGATGAAAAATTACCACTGTTAACCCACGTTATAATGCATAAACAAATCAACACGTGCTTCACGTGAAAAGTCATTTTCGTGCTATATTTTCACTTAGTTTTGTCACAATAATATCAGGTAAGTTGAACATCCATAATTGTTCAATGCTGTTCGAAAGAAAGCATAAAACTTACTGAGATGAAAATGTATAAAAGAATGAGTTGGTAAATATATATACCCGATTATCATAAATCAAAGACCATTGGTAAACAAGGTTGATATGCTCGTCAACTAGTTTCCGATAAGAACATTTACAATTTCAACAGTTATCGACAAGTTCGATTGTAACGGCATGAAATCAGATTACGTCAAATGGCTTTGAAATGTGATGGCAGAGAATTTAGTCCGCCTTACCAAAAACGCAGCAGCGGAATGACAGTAATTGTTGACAACAAATACGAAAGCTCGAATCCCGGCTTTATAAGTGACTTTCCCAGAGGATTTTGTTGTCGACAGTTTATTTGATGTCATTTGTGTTGCAACGCTATCATAAATTGTTTACCAAAAGACATGTTTCACACTCTCTAAAGGTGACTGTCCGCTGGTGTATGACTGCAGTTCTATAAACAGGGCGAAACAAAATAGTTCATATTTGTTCCTATTCGTTTACACATAGATAGGATAAGGACTTTGAGAGATAATTTTGTTGATTGAGTGATGTAGTAAGTGAGTTAGTGAGCGAGTGAGAATGAATGAATGAATGAATGAATGAATGAATGAATGAATGAATGAATGAATGAACGAACGAACGAACGAACGAACGAACGAACGAACGAACGAACGAACGAACGAACGAATCGTAGTAATTGTGACTTCTGTTGTTTTTATTTTTGATATTTTTTGTAAAATAGATGTAGGGGTTGGGGTTAGGGGTTAAAGTGTCATTTCTACGTTGATTCCCATAACAATTATCTTTGAATAATAAGCAATCGTTAGACTTTTTCTTATCTCATTTTTTTTATTAGTTTTTTTTTTTTTTTTTTTTTTTTTTTTTTTTTTTTTTTTTTTTTTTTTTTTTGTGAAAAAATAAATAATTGAAATATCAAGGCACCAAAATAAATGTATATTGTCGAACTTACTTGAAAGCTTATTCAAATTACTTATTTTGCAAAATCATAAGATATACACTCAAGTTTCTGTTTTTCGGTATTTCGCTAGTATCAGATTGTTGGGGGGGGGGGTGTGTTTTTGTTTTCTTTCTTTTTTTTTTTGCTCGTTTGTTTGTTTTTGGTCTTCTTCTTGTTGTTTATGTTGTTGTTGTTGTTTTAGAAGATGTATATATGTACTATCAATGCCAATTTTCATTTTTGTTTCCATTACATCGTTTGTTAAGCTGCTGAATTATCTCATGTTACTTGCTGTAATGAGTTTAAATGTTGGTGTGACTTATAGGCCCAAGGGGCCGGGTGCTAGTTTAACTTTGTAGATATTAGTTTGTATTTTACGAAATGCACATGCCACTATAAATAAACTATTTACTTACAAACTTACTATACATTTAACGGAGACTTTCATAAAATTGAATAACGTTGATTTTACACCTTCAAGACGTTAAATGTGTATTACCCGTTACGTTACGTAATTATCAACGAGCTGTACGTAACGTTACGAGAGGTAAACGACTAGACGTGGTGTATTTCCGTGATGTGAGACGTTATAAGGGTGGGAATGAAATTTGTGTTCGATGTCAATTGGAACTTTTATCCGAGTTGGTAAGTGAAATAATTGTTTATATTTATGTATTTAATTTACATTTTCCTCTGTTGCTTGTATGGTCTTTAGTAGTTGTGTAGTAGAAAGAAAATGCTGATGCGCATTCTCCCCTATGTTCTGCGTTCCAGTTTTATATTATTTTAACTCATTGACACGCGAGTGTTCCTGATATAAAAAAAGCAAAAACCCTTGCGTTGCTGAGCAGAGATCAACATTTATCAAAATGTAACATGCATATTGTATCTTAAAGTCCATGTAAGTTTCGCGTGATCAAGTTAAACGTTTAATGTAGCAATCACATGACCAATTTTATCATTCTAAATGACCGAGATTATTGATTGATTAAATGAATAAACTAAATGTAGACAAAATGCGCAGTGGTTCACATTTTCCAAAAATGAAAATTAAAACGCATGTAGCTCTATAATTTTGAAGCTCCATATTTGAATAAATCCGGGTCTTTTGGGTTGTTTTTTTTTTTCAGTTCATGAAATAAACCTAACACGTGTTGTTTCTTATTCTGAATTTGAATTAAAAGTCTGTGTCTTTTTTACAATTAAAAAATGCAACAAATAAAAAGTTTTATATATGTTTCGTAAAATCAATTATCGTACATCTTGTATTTGATCTTGTAAAATTATAGAAAAATAAGGGTTGGGGTTTTCTGTTGTGGTCAGTTATATAATTTTCATAAATTATCGCTCTTTCTTCACGGAACTAAAATATAAAATCTTAATGTGGCCCTGATATGTATTTTTTAAATTATTTTCAGATCATTAATAGTGAAGAACGCAATTTCTCTATATACTGGTTATTGACTTAGTTTATGCCATATATTTGCACCGACTGACATATAAACATGTAGATCTATACGTTAACTCTCGTCATTAACTACGTCGCTATAAACATGTACATCTAAAAATTAACGTAAAGTTTTTTTGCGTTTTTAAAGCCTGCCATAGTTTGATAAGGTAATTTGTCACTCGTTTAAAGTTTTCTTTTATACAGGTTTTTTATTGTTGTTGTTTTTGGGCGTTTTTTTGTTGTTTTTTGTTGTTTTTGTTTTTTTGTTGTTTTTTTTTGTTTTTTTTGCTATGTTCATACATAAAATGGCAAACATAGATCAAAAGGTATTTCATCGGAATGACTTTTCATTCAAAGTCCTTTTGACATTCTCAATTCTTGGAAATTTTTTACTCGTCTTGGAAGTGTTTAATCTAACGTTGCTAGAACTTGTTGCCCGTGTTCTTTTTGTTATGATTTCATCAATTGTATAATATTTTACATGTATTCCATGCAATAAGATATGTTTAAACGTTTAAACTAATTGTACGAAAAAAGGTTGTTGAAGATGTCAAAGCATTTATCTTTAGTACTCGAACGTTATACATATAAATTTATCAGACATTTTAAACTCCCAGCATAATGATTAAACGGATAAATTAAATATCAATATAAACATTTTGTTTAAAATTTCCTGTCCAAGGAAAAACATCCCAAGGCTGTCCGAACTATTTACGGTCACTTCCGCGTTCAATACACAAAACTGTCAATATGGACAGTCAATGGTCAATTAAATTTAATGTAATCTCCGGACCTGTCGAAAAACCGCCGGCTATTTCCACAATTGTCGGAAATGTAACTTATCCTAGAGAAAAACATAAAAATTTATACAATATTTATATACTTGTTTATCAACATATTCACAAGTGAAAACACTTAATTAAAGAAAGTGAGATATAAATCTGTTTCCCGCCACAGTTAGATATATACTATATCAACATGCATATACATAAACAGTTTTCAGCTCAAAGTAATAAAATTAACTTAGAAAAATGAAAGAAAAAATGATATGAAACTTAATTTAAGACAAAACTTAGAGTATGCTTTTAATCGCTTAATTCTACTCTCTTACATGATATAGTAGTATGTAATTTACATGATGAAGAAAGGCTGGCCCAAATATCACAAACTGGAATGTACTTTCTGCACCAAAAAATATCGGACCTAAATTTTGCCACTAAATTTAAGTCTTCCCTGATATATATAATCATTGGACTTTAACAATTATTTTCATACTTTTATAAAAACGTCAAACGATTGTTTTTGTCTAAATCTCTTTAGAATGGAACAAATGGTAAGTAAATCTTTGTTAACGAACCCCTGTGCTCGCCTATTTTGTTTTAAAATTGGACTTTTCGATATCGATACTGACAATTAATAAATCTTAACTTGTTTTCATAACGAAATAAAACGAAAAAGCTACAAAGCTTTCAATACACGTGAAAGTAATGTGACATAAAAGGGCAATGCACTTAAAAACAGTATCTGTTCCGAATTGCTGTATTCAGCGATTTCACAGGGTTACTCGAACCTTCAGATTTTCTTCCTAGTTTGTTATCACAAATCGTAATTTATATTCATACTGAACTGATGTATGTATGTGCGTACATAAACAAAGTAATTTACTTAGCTTGTCTTATCATACAATAAATAAACTAGATGAATATACGCATTAATTTAGTTCAAGTATATCATATAGGATATGTTTGAAATCTGGTGCGTGTAAACATACCCCACATTGATAGAAAAAAAAGACTTGCTAGAACATCAGGGAATGACCTCTAATAATAATGTTTCTGAAGGACCCGACAGATTGGTTTCTCATTTATTCTTTGATCCGATAAAAAAAAGACGACAGATAGCAGATGATTTATTTTCATCACTAGAACCCCTGTTAAAATTTGGGACGAAGACCTTTATATTTGCACTTAATATATACATTTATAAGTACATATTACGGTCTAGCACGGAATGCTAAAGTGTTTTCAAAAGATATATGATGCTGAACATGTAGCGAGTCATTCTCATTTCAAAAATCTGGAGAAAAAAAAGAAAAGCCCTTGAGATCAATAAAAACAAGGTTTTAAAGTGAAAATTGAAATTTCAAGTTGCAATTTTGTGAAAATGATTTAAAACCTAAACAAATAAAATTTTTACCACTATCTTTGATCAAAAAAAGGATTCACGAATTAACCAACTTTATCAAGACATTTGTCGCTTTATTTAGCTTTTTTTAGGTAGCATGTCTATGAAATATTGAATTTTACCGATGAAATATACGCAGTATCATTAAGTGCATATCTCTACTTCTAATTGTCATAGCTGCCCATTGACAAGCACTAGATTTATAGAAAACACTTAAAGATATATAATAATATGCTCAGCTTCTAGAACGTGTATGTAAAGTGCAGAATTCTTTAAAAAATAAAAAAAATAACCGATCAAATTTCTTTATTATGTATGATCTTATCTTGAGCATGCTATAATTCTGTGCACATTATAGTAACATTATGCATTGATTCTGTTTCTCTTTTTTTTCTCCTCAGAAATCCACAATACCAGCAATTCACCATGAACACTTCAGTATTGTCTGTGCTCGCACTTTGCTGCATTGTCTCCCTTGCCGTGGCTGATTATGGCGCCTATTATACACCATACTATGGCGCCCAGTCGTCCGGATATGGTGACAACACATGTAAGTATCACACATGATAATTTACGCTGTACAAAATGATTAAAATGTTTTTGTAATAATTCTTAGTGTCCAGCTTTATTTGTAATCCAATGTAAATGCTGTATTTCTTAAAAATTTGTGCGTTAATTTTCATAGAAGAACATAGTCGACTTTTTTTTCATAGTACTTCATAGAACCGCATAGTGACGTAATAAAGTGAATAATAATGAGGGCAAATAAAGCTTGACACTAAGTATGTTAGTATTCATCCTTAGCTGTTCTACAGAAATTAGAAACATTCTCTTGTCGCTATCGCTCCCGTCGAAGTTTCTAATTTCTGTAGAACAGCTCGGAGGAACACTAACATATACTTGGGGTCGCTAGTCGTTACTCCCAATTAATTTCCCCAACTAAACGTATTTAAAATAGAAATAATCAAAATGAGTTTGATCAAATATTGATCTTTATTGAGCATTTGAACTTTTTTTTCCTTTAAAAATTTATGTAGCGTAGATTTTTTAGATACATTAAATTCATTTTCGGTGGCTGTTTGTTTTTACCTTTGGCAACAGTTGTATCATTATATAAATCTATTTTCATATGAAATATTTAACATTTTCCTATTTTTTTTTCAGTATTGATGTTCATTGGAATGCTGGCGATCTTGACCCTTCTGTTCACCACCCTGACACAAAATACCACCAACATCATCAACTTGACCGCTACGGCTTAGGTAAATAGTTAAACGATCCTGATTGACAGATCACAACGATTCATGATTCCGTAGTTATTTTAGACTGGACCAGTAAAATATTAAAAGATGAAATATCGAAAGGCGTCCAGTTCTCAAATTAGTAACACGATATTAACTGAGTGACCAATCGCAACTGTTCGGCCCTTTCCGTCAGTCTTCGAATAAGGATGATAGCCGATAGTGGTCCCAGGTCATAAAATTCGTATTCATCAATTTAGCGTGCATTTATGAATACTGTACAATTGGCACGCGATTTTATAAAGTCATTATACAAAATTTAAACGTAAGGCATTTGTAATAATATATATACTAACAAACATTTATTCTATTATCTTTTCAGAAAATTGGCTCGAATTTTTGGCTGCACTGTGGTTGCAACATTCTGCGTCACACGGCTATTATCATGCAAATTGTCATACTGCATTATCAAACGAAATAAATATTATCATACCTATTTATTGTCTAAAGTTATGCATTCATTGTACATTAGATTAATAAATTTATTTATTCTCTAAACCTCCTTTTTCTTACATGAACGTTTGATTTGACGTTATGATGTTAAAATGACGTCATTATTAAACGTTTTGGCGTCATTGGGGTTTTCAAAAAAGTCCTTTGACATAACTTTCACTAAACTGAGGTTATGGCAGTACCACCTACATTAACTCTTCCCTTAGTCCACATTCCCTGGACCATTCTAGCTTACGAAGCATATCGAGAAAAAGTTCGGCGAAATTTAATCGTTTTTTTTTCTCTTCAGTCTTTGTAAATAAAGTAAATTGATTTGTGTTAAAACGTCTAATAAAATCAGTTTAAAATCAGTCGACTTACACATCATGATCTCTTTTATTGGAGGCCCTTTAACGTTTCCGTAATTTTATATTTCACTCACAAAGATTTGAGAAAGAAAAACGTTTATTTCGCCGAACCTTTTCTCGGTATGCCTTGGCGATAGGTATCTTTCCGTATTTGTAAAACAATACTTGTCTTTAAAAAAGTCTAAGAATGAATTAATTTGTGTTACAAGATCTGATCAAATCGAAAATCAGTCTTCTTACACCTCATGATCGCACTAAATGGTGGCCCTTTCACGTTTCCGTATTCTGCTTTAAAAGTCGCTATTATGATTATTTATCATAAAAAATAGTATTCAGCTTTAAAATACAACATACACTTGTTTCAAACGGCAGTTATATACAGTGTGTTTTAACTATTTAGTACATCAATGTGTCAGAATGATAAACAATTAAATTTCCGGTATCTAGAACTTTTGGTTAGACATAATATACTTTTATACTAGTCAGAAACCCATCTGAAAGCTGCATGCCTCCAGATAAGCAAACTATTTCAATAAAATCAGTCTTGAGAATGTTCTAAGCTTTTACAAAAAGTAAAAGTATTCAAGACATAGTGATAATTCCCATGTTATGTGCGAGTAAGGACCGATTTTGCAGCATTTTCACCATATTTATACTGCGTTACTAACGCAGTAACAGCTATTTTTGTATATTTTGACCGTTTTTTTTATTTTTTTTTTTGTAATTCACATTGGTTATAAGTGCCGTTTGCAATGTGTAAATTATCAAATTTGTTCACTTAACTATATTTTTCGTTTGACTACTTTCTTCAAATGTTCATGAAAGTTAGCAGGAATCTCGAGCGTGCTACTTTAACCATGTCGTAGTGGAGTTCAAAACTGGTCTGAGTAATGGAAAGACTTTCTTTATTATTTAATAAAATTCTATTCTATATCCACAGTGCATGTATTAACCAACCTCTAAAATCAAGTAGAGATTTTTTTTCTAAAAAGTAGTGTTTCTTCAGAGCGTCAGAAAATCGAATCTTTCTTAATTTATACTGGAAATGAGACATATTCTGAGAATTATCAGTTGTACACGGCCATATTTTAGGTAGGATAAACTGAAAAAAGGGCTAGTAAATTCTATAAATATCTTTATTAGGACTCGAGTGCTGAACTTGGTCTGGCGTCTTGCAACGTCACGACACTTCGTCTTGAACCAACGACACTTTTGACATTTTTAATTTATTCTCAGACCGAGCGTTTTTTTAGTGAATGGGAATTTTTAACTCTTGACAACATTACATTTGTCACTAGACATAAGATTTGTGAACGTGCATAACTCACATTACTGAAAATCGACACTTACCTACAGTTAGATGAAGTTTTCTCTTATCTTATTTACATTCAACAGGTCTGTACCCTGTAAATAGCTTTGTTTTTGTGTAAGGTAATAACGTATAAGGTAATGCCAGTTTTTTTTATTTATTTATTTATGTAATGTAATGTTTCGTCGCACCAAACCTGTATATGTCACATGGCTACGTTCCAACTTTACTAGTAGAAGGCGAATGGACCTTCATTCAACTTGCAGAGGTGGTTATCGGGTCATACAAAGTAGCTGTAAGGTGGTTGTCTGAAGGATAGAAACAACTACATTCAAGCTGGAAATAATTTATTCATATGTAGAAGAGACATCATGGTGAAAAATATTCTCTAGCGAGATAACAACATGTATAATCCACGGTAAATATAGTGAAAAATATAACCTGTACAACAATGTACTCAAACGAAAGCATTTGAGCCGCCCTATGACAAAACCAACATAATGTGTTTGCGACCAGCATGGATCCAGACCAGCCTACGCTTCCGCGCAGTCTGATCAGGACCCATGCTGTTCGCTTACAAACAGTATAACAAGTAGATAAACTGATAGCGAACAGCATGGATCCTGATCAGACTGTGCGGATGCGCAGGCTGGTTAGGATCTATGCTGGTCGCAAACCCATTATGTTGGTTATGTCATGACGCGGCTCATTTTATTTTACAGTGGAACAGTTCAAAAAGGTCAATTCTTATATAATGACACAGTTCAAAATGGTCAAAATAAATATATTAAAGCAAAATTAAACAACAATTATATCTCCTTTACTACGTGGCCAACTAAATTTGGTACATGTAAAATAAATTACTTAACTAATCATAAACCAAAAAGCACGCTGCTTTATGATCAATCATTCTGCATTCTGTAAACTTAAAATCCCATTAATCTCTTGTTTTAACCATCAGGAGCAGGTCGTGATTTGCCTCTGTTACAAATACGCTGTGGGTAGTTCATTTATTTTGTATTTTGATATTGATATACTTTAAAGCTTTAGATTGTTTCAAATCTACGGCACAAATGATCAGATTATAGGTTAGCCCACAGGAAAGAAGAAAAAAACATGCATTCCACAGAAATAAGTTAACCTTTCAAACCAAAAAAATCAAATTAACAAAATAATAATTCATTAAATTATCAGTGTTCCCAAAATGTACCTTAACCATAATTTTAATAATCAACTAATGAAAAGAGCACATCACATTATTATATTTCGTGTAAATACCTATGTTTATGTTTTAGCACCATTGCCTTGGCCAATATCCCGAACATTCCTACAAATATTGGCAAAAGAGCATATCATCACAATATTGGCCCAAACGTTCAGCCTATTTTGACTGCAGTATTGAGATACTTTTGACTGGACTTATATTAAACATATTTCAGTATACCTGCTTGGTGAGACAAACTTACTACATCTGCCCAATAAGACAAATGTATTTCTTATATCTGCATATGGTTTCAATACCTGCCTAATGTGACAAATTTATTTCAATATCTGCATAATGTGACAAATTCACTAATGTGGCACCTTCATTTCAACACATGCCTAATGTGGCACCTTCATTTCAATATCTGTCTCATGTGACACATGGTTTTAATATCTGCACAACGTGACATATTCACTAATGTGACACATAGTTTCAACATCTGCCTAATGGTGGCACCTTTATTTCAATATCTGTCTAATGTGACACATTGTGTTAATGTCTCCATAACGTGACATATTCACTAATGTGACACATAGTTTCAACATCTGCCTAATGTTGGCACCTTTATTTCAATATATGTCTAATGTGACACATGGTTTTAATATCTGCATAATGTGACATATTCAAACAATAGATCAGCATGAGTTTAGTTTAATAAATCTGCAAGCATACTCTTCATCAAAGTGAACAGAATTTCCATAGATTTTGTGTAAGCAACAAAATTTATTAAGTTTAACCAATAAGATGTATAATAATTTTCTTTTGTATAACACTATAATTCACAATTTAAGCCAAATCATATTAATTAATGCCCACACAATGTCATTATTCTACATTTTCATTCTTTTTACAACTTACGAAATTGTGTTAGTCAAAAAAGCTTTTTACATTTAAGCGTAGCATTTTTTGTACAATGAAAGTTATGTGACATATTTTACATTACAAAATGCAGGGATGTTTCAACTTCATTTCGGAGAAAAATGTATTCTAGAGAGGAGAGAGAAAAACTTCAAACACAATGTAACAGCACTACCTTTACAAACTTGTTTTTTTATATTTGAAAGCTATATTTAAGTGTTCTGCCATTATCAGTGTCTGGTAGTAAAGCAAAAGCCATGCAAGAATGTTCTTAATAAAGACATGGGGTAAAATTCAGTAATAGATGCCTGAGTTATGTGTCTTGGAAATTTATTAACAATTACAATTGTGGAAGCATTTGTAAATTTGCACAGTTTCAAGAGAATACCTTTAATGGTTGTGGACTTAGAACTTTTGTAAAGATTCTACAGAAGAAGGACAATCAAAGTTCACAAATGGGTAAAATTAAATATAAATCTGTGCTTGACCTAGTTAAGTTTAAACATATATATTTAAGATCGATTGAAAACAAGTTCTTGCAAGTTATATATTTTAATAACATTGAGTCTGTATCCTGGAACTAACCAGTACTGGTGTCATATAAAGAAACAAGGTTGTGACACCCAAGTAGGGCTCGAAACCATGATACCTAGGTTGATAGGCAGACACCTTAACACTAGACCACCGCTCCACTGTGCTCCAGTTATTGGTCTTTGGAATCAATCTACCATTACCATTATGACCTCAAAGACAAATGCTCAAAGTGAATATCTTGCTTGAAAAATAAGGATATGAAAATATGCAAGTAAAACCTTCAGCCAAAGTGTTGCGCTGACCTTAAGTTGACTATTCTTTGGATAGTCAAGCATTTATCTTTCTTAACTTTCTTTTTCTTAAAATTCATAACACTTGTAAATGAGGTTCATCAAACAAACAGCAAAAACATACATTTTAGGAACAAAATAGTAATATGTGTATTATATGTATATCATTTTATTCAAACTTCAAAACAAAAGAAAATCATCTAATTTAAGAATATACATCTCCAAAATATATCTTTTAAATATAGTTATATGTTCAGCTTGTGCAATTTCATATGTACCGAGTGTAATATTAAAATATATTTTGATACAGTACATTTAAAGAGTATGTTTACATATATTTGAAACATCCCATAATTATGATAACATGGAAAACAACAACAGACAAACAAACAACAAAACTATAATGCTGATATAAAACATTGAGATAACTTGCACTGTTTCTGGTCCATCAAATAAATAACCCATTTACACTCTAAACTAAGCTCATAGATAACAATACACTACTGGCACAACACAATACAGCCCTAGCATCACTACAGACAAGTCAATATTAATGATGAATTCCGGCTTTAAAAAATATATATAATTTTTTTTATTTTTACATGTTTTGCTTTCCTCCTGATTTAAAAAACTGAAAAAAAAACTGCCCTAATCTTGTTTTGTTTGTTCCCTATTGTCCACTATAACAGGACTATAAATATTTGGTCAGCAAAATCTACAACAAAATATTTCTCTCTACCGTTCTAGTTTGAAGTGATTATTTACTTTGTTATTACAATATGAAAGTGAATGAACTTGTAAGACAGTAAGTCATTCGTTCATGACAATTTTGGCTAAGTAATTCAACTAGTTTGGTGACTTTACAGCTATGCCGTTGGAGGAAGACCTCAGGTACCAACCTTCGTATATTACTAGTATATCAGACCCGATCAGGCAACCAAGAAGAACCACAAACCTTCTGTAAGCTAGCTGGATGGCTTTGTAACATAAAAGAAAGGAGGATTTGAGCCCACAGTCGCAAGGGGTAAAAGTGTTTGAAGTCAGCAGCCCTAACCCCTTTGCAACAGAAATCTATAATACACATATGAGCCTCATGCCATGTATTATGGAACTAAGTGATTGAATGGTAAAAATGATAACATTGTATACAACAAATAAATAGCATATTAACATGTAATAACAAAATTGTAGCACTCTTGTTGAAGCTTTTGGTACAGTATGATTTCATATTTGCATATGGGTATATTAATATAACATACAATATTGTACAAATGTTGAAGACCAAATAAGATAGGATTTTCGCATACAAATAACATTATTCTACTAATATTATCCAATTCATGGTGACATATGTACAATTCTACAATCACACCAGGTCCGTTTGTGCAATAATTTACATTATACATAAGAGTAAGTAAACAATAAATAATATCAACAATAATTCATGAAAGAAAAGGACAAATTAATTCAAAATTTGCATATACATATTGTCAATTAAGTTTTTTTTGTGTGCAGCAGTGACAATCAATCAATCCATTGATCAATCAATTCAATCAATCAATTGACCAATCAATTCAATCAATCTATGTATTTTAGATAATGTTTTACAAACATATTTTTCAATTGTTAAAAAGAGTATATCCTTCTTATAAAACAAAATAAATCTCCAATTACAATTGTGTTATCATTAAAGTAACATTTATATCATATAAGTATTTTTTACTCATGCAAATAATATATCAACACCAAACCCTTAATTAGTTACATGAAACGTCTCATCACCAAAGTCACAATCACAAATAAATTAATTTCTATAATTTTAATCAAATTAACATTCTATACAAAAAGTAAAACTAGCCATTATATTATTTCCAAAATAACCCAGGCCGAGTTCTCAATATTAATCTTATCTGTCATAGAGAGCCTAAATTATACATCTTTTAGCTTAAAAATAACATTTTGAAATACAAATATGTGACAAAAGAAACTGTACACCCTTGATATTAATAGGACAGTTTTTTAACATGCATTTTTCTAATTTTCTTTCTTAAAAGTATCAACAGCTAACAAATACTAAAAGTAATGTTTAGTCAGTACTTGTCAGTACACAAATTCTATAAATATCTTACTAAACTGTCATATTCTTCTACCTGACATATTCATATTTCACTCACATTAAGCAAATGAATCTTACAAAATACTTTCTAATCAACTAACATATGTACAAACAAATAAGCAAATGTAAAACACCTCTGGAATGACAAATACAACATCACACGAGTTAAGAATGCGCATTTATGGCACACACAATGAACACAGCGGTTAGTATAAAGCCAGTCTCAAATATACAAATATAAAACTACATCCAATCAACGTAAATTACTATTTTATTTGTGCATGAAGGAAAATATTAAAGGCTTTACCAAAATAATTAAAATGAAAAGCCATTAGCGTCTTCAATCATTGATATGTCTTTGAAAAACAAAAGAATAATGATAACACAATAAATTGGACAGAACGGTTCAGAAAATTATTAACAATCTTTGATGCAGCTTTTTGTCAATATATCATGTACATATAACTTACAAATAATTAAGTAAGTGATATTTTTTACTAAAATACAGGGTAAGTAATGAATTTCATCTACCATTTTGCTCACGCTGTTCAGTATGTTATGTTATGTTATGTTATGAGCTTTTGTTAATTCCTGATGTCATAATTCATTCTAGGTATACACCTATGACCAGTTTGAAAGAAAAAATCATTGAAAATTTTTAAGGATAAACTGACATAACCATATTTTTACATAATAATGTACATCACAGTTCATAATACATAGCACGACAGACAAAACATCAATGTCTAGCAACTCTTGGTGAAATGGTTAGTAATCAACAATTATCAACCACTGTGAAAATCCCATTTACATCACGTTCTCAGATGTTCACATTACTTTTTACACATTTTGCCAAAAATATGTTTTGGGTGTTTTAAAAATAGAAATCATTCTATTAATGAAATTCTGTGAAAATTATTTCACAGTAAATCTAAACATGGCAAAAATTTAACCCTATATACTTCCTTGTTTACTTTAGAAACATGGGACTTTCTCTAGAAAATTGACAATGCTTTGCAATTATTTTTATTAAGTTACAGCTTAAATATGTGTAGAACAAAAAAAAAAAACTTTCACAAGTTCAAATTTTGGTCTTTGGTTTATGATTTGAAAGTTAAAAACTTGGTTTATACTATTTATGTGTACTTGGTCTTTGGCATATGATTTGTAAGTAACAAGCACAGTTTACATGATATAAAATCTTACGCATTATAAAGACAACACTAGCAGACGTTTGAGTACGATAATCGTAAGGCACATATTACAAAGAGTGAAATGTATAGTACAATATACATAGAGTAAAAAATAGAGATATTTCTATGATTCTAGATTCTTCTAGCACAGCCATACCCTGACAGAATAAACATGTTTTCTAAAGCACTACATCATCAGTAAGATAAGGCAAAGTATTGGTGATAACGAACTTGTTTAAGACATGAATTCTCTTTTTTTCCCAGGAGTTATGATAATTTACCTGTGTTAAAATGTTTTAACTATATCAATGAATTGGGTTTTAATGGGGAAAAAAATGTATTAAAATATCAAAGATGTGGATCAATTTTTGAAATCTACAATGTATACAAATATGTAAAGTTAACTGGGAATTTTTTTTTTTGAAGTAATTAGGTTTTTTTTGGTATTTTTATTAATGTTTTTTTTTTATTCTCAGACAGCCCAGAACTATAACAAGTATACAGAGTGTGCTAAGCAGGAAAGAATATGCCAGACTGTATACATCTAGTAGTGAAATCTTAGATTCCTAAAACTGACAAATAACAATAAACGAGTGTAAAGCCACAAAATACTGTTATAAAACATGCAGGAAAATGTTACTATTATTTTCTACAAGTATTTTTATTGACATTATGAATACATGTATTAAGAAACACTGACACTGTAAAAGTCATGTAGTGCCCTTCCAACTACACAGGTGCAGGAAGATCTTAGGTACCCCTTCTTACAATATTACAGGCACAAACAGCCACTTGTGTAGAACCACCAACCTTCCGTAAACTACCTGGATAGCTTCCTTACATGATAGATTCCAACAAACCTGATAGGATCCGAACCCACGATGGGATTCGAACCCACAGCAGTAAAGGGCAAGTAATTTAAAGTCAATGATCTTAACAATTCAGCCGTTGAGGCCCAACATTATCATTGCTTCTGTGAACTCAGGCATAGATCATCACAGCAAATAAATGTATACAGAGATTAACAAAACTGTTCTATCAAATAATAGATATTACAAGAATTCATACTCTTAAGTATACAATTCACTTTTGTTTCTTATTTTTACTACTTATGTAATACTGTAAATAGTATTCTAGCTGACTGGATATGAAACTTAATCTATATTGTTAAATTTACTTTTGTTTGTCAATATTCCACTTTTTTAGGAATATTTAATGATAAAAGTATTACAGTGACAATTTGATCACTGCAAAATTTTCGTAAAAAAATATAATGGGAATGGCAAGTGAACTGGCTTAGTAACTTACATAAAACTGAACATTCTGATGTAATATTAATGCATGAGAATAATTACTTGTAGTAATCACAATCAGTAAAAGAATTAAACAGCCTGAATCTGAGAGCCTAGCTGCCTACTGGAAACCCCTGATTATTAATTCCTTTTCAATTGTGTATATTGTACAATGATATTATATATATGTACCTGATATTACATGTATAGTGATTGAGAGTATGAAAATATCTATGAAAAGTATATGAAATATTTCACATATTTTTCAGTATGAAAACATAAATGAATTGATGCTAATAATAAATCATTCAATATCTTATTTTTAAACTTTTGCATTTTTTTTACATTTCTTTTTTAATTTTCAACCTTAAGTTCCAAGAGTGAGGTGTGTTTTGTTGACATTGTGATTTTTTTGTTTAAAATACATTCCATAAGATT
>NW_026861935.1:0-48686 GCF_026571515.1 Ruditapes philippinarum | reverse complement strand
TTGTAAAAGTGGATGTAAAAGCGAATGAAAGTTCAGATAGTGAAAAAAAAAAAACAATATTGTCATAAACTGTTCAAAAATATGACACGTGCTATCTTTAGTATATATTGTCATTCTATATTTGTATGTGTATAAGAATAGCAAGCGCATTTTTTTCGTTACTGTTTCAAATAATAAAATATTATGAATCAGCTCAAATGTCTGTTTTTGCTGTTAAGTCCGTGTATTATTATAGAATACGATCATCTAAACCATGTATAATTATCTCAGGCAAATTTTAGCACTTGCATAACCACTTTTAATTAAACTTTTTATTAAACCTGATGTTTTTCAGTTGACCATGTAGTTGCTAAATGATATCTGAAATTTACACATTATTCAATTTAAAAAATGCGTAGTCAGAATGGTTAACTTGATACCCAGACCATGGTTAAATAATAGTCAGAAACTGGTTCGATTATAGTTAAGTTGTAGTTAGAAAATAATTAGACTTCGGACAAGAAAATGCGGATTGGACGTCGAAAAATGAGTCTAAAACATTGATATTTAACCTCATTTATGACCGTCATCCGACCTAAGAAACGATTTTAATCTGACGTTAAGCCGAGATCGTGTGTTTGATGGGTAGTATATCTCAGTTAATTAGGTAAATTAGATAAACGTGTGCCAATGGGAAAATATCTAAAAAAAGAGAAAAATAAATTGAAAATGTTGATGGCTCGGTTCGATTGAGTCCGTTCATGGACGGTTATGGCAAATTCAAATTACCTTGCCACGCCCCTAGCACCAGATTAAGCAGAATTCATCATTTAACACGACATGGTAAAATTTTGAATTTTGAAACATCTACAAATGTGTTTATATTGCGGTTATCATTGAACCCAAGTCTTCACAGCAAGACGTCCGGAATTTATAAAATATGACTGCTCCCGATGTTGCATGCAACAAGAGTACATCAATGTAGAAACAATGACGTAACAAATGTGTGTAACTAATAAGCAAAAATTCAAAATTACATTTTGCAAAACACAAATGTGCTGAGTAGTCAATATAGATTTATAAATAAATTTTGAAATGCTTATTCAAAATAAAAACATTATATGGACGTTTCTTAGTGCTACACTGGTTTGGCATAGCGATGTTTTCACCCACGAAGAATTTCATAAAACGGAAAGGTGATAAGTGATAAGTGATCCGGCGTTCATATCAATACAACCGAAAGAAGTCTGAAACAAACGGCCACCTCCTGTACAATGTGCAAATTATGCTAATAAACCTAGTTGGTTACTTAGAATTTTAAAATGTTCAATGAAATAAAAAACAATAACAAGAAATTACTTACTAGTAAAGCTGGATTTATCTCAAAATTAACACGGAATATGGTAACTAAAGCAGCGAAAGTAAAATCAAAACCGTTTGTTTACATTTTGAAAAAGTAAGTGCAATATAAAAAAGAAAAGAAATCGTGGCGAAACGCATAGAAAATTTGTGCTGAATTATTTAAACAGTCGTCTAAGAAATAACTTTAAGTAATAAAGTAGTAAATCAACCTGGTAAATATCAGTAATAACTAAATTATGTGGCACAGAATGACCTTAGAATGTAGATGCAACAACGCATTTCGCTTCCTTTTGCTAAAACAAGGAATATTTACTCGGTTAAAAGAAAATTATATATAAATATGCTTTCATTATGATTAATTAAGCACAATTTACAGAATAAGTTCCTAGTGAAATTAATTTCGTATTCCTAGATGCTTCTTAAATATTTTGATGAAAACAGTGAAATATTATATCATAAAACCTTTATATTCAATCAGTTAAAATGAAAACTCGATTCAGCGCATTACACTTGTCACAGCTTTATCAGTCTAACAACATGTTCTTTTCATAAAGCACTAGTATATTCCAAATATATATAGCAAAACATAATATTAGACTTCCATGTAATGTAATTCAATATACATCTCAAGATGAATTTTTATGTTTAATAATTTTAGATTATAGCAATACTGTTCGTAGAAATTCTGTTAAACATGATATTATAACTACCTGTTTAAATATTTACTTTATGCTATGCTATTCACTGGTCATTTTCATGATTGTTTTAGTTCTTTACAACATATGTCATCTTTAGTGGACAACTGACAGCTTTAGATTCTTACTTACTCCATTTGTGTCTTCACTACGAAGCCCCTGAAGACTTTACGGCATGACGACGTTGTCCATTGACCTCTTTATTCTTATAAGCGAGTCGGCAATGGCACCCATGGTCCGGTTGACCTCCTTAATACGCAGTCTTTTCTACCTGTTGTCACGTGAATCGTCTCCGTGCCTACCATTCTGGTTCTTGTGAACTTGATAATTGGCATAGATGAGGCCGTTTGAATCAGGACAGTTTATGTGTAGGTCGTATTAATCTGAGATCCTTTATTATATTTTAGTGGTTACTAGATAGAAATAGGGGATACTCTCGTCCCTACCTAGCAGCCACTCATTGATGTCTCCCACTTCTTGTCTACTTGTAAAATCCAGGGATGCTCTATAGGCAACTAGGATGTTGAGTGATTCTTTCACAGCAGACTTGACATGTGCGGCAATAGAATCTAGGGCGAAATGTTCATTGAAGAAAAAACAGATGTGGCAGCTGTGGAAGCCGCACCTTGCGTAACAAGCATTAAAGGGCTGCTCTCCAAATCACATTAATGATATAAATGGAGGGTTGCTGCTGTAGTTCTCATTGTCTTGCTTTGTATTTAAGGGCTTCTCACAGAGACACATACTCTATACGACGCACTGGCTAGAACAGGTTTTCCTGATATTTATATACTGTTGTTGTGCACTTAAGTAAAGAAGGAAAATATTCTGGTACAGATATGTAACTGAATTTAGCGGTTGCGCTCCTGTTCTCCTGATCAACAGCTCCGACAACATCTGTGGCATTTACGCTCAGATGGCTGTAAAACTTTTTCAGTAATTCATTCACCAATTTAGCCCTTATGGTGCCCCTATGTGTGTCAAGTTTGCCATAATGGACTGATCTCTGTTCATCCTTAGAATTTAATTTGTTTCTTCAAGTTTTTACACAACAACATGAAGCCTCTCGATGCAGCGGGATTACACCCACTTCCTTGCTTCATGCAATCAATCACACACTGTACAATAGGGATACGATGGGATACCAGTCCCGACCACAATTGCTATCTAAAAAACCAACAATCAGAACAGAAACATATATACAAATTTTTTACAAGAAACGAATATTTAAAAATGAAAAATGATTATATATGAAAAGTCACTGCGCAAACAAACACTATCAACGTATCTCAGTCTATTTCTCCAAACACTATCAACGTAAAGTTTCTGTCATGATGTTTCAAATAAAGTGGTGGCGTTGTTGAACAAAATTCGTCACAATGGCGGGCATCTTGTATAAAATCTTATCAAGCGTAACTGTACTTCCTACAGTGTTGTCACAGTTGATAGGATCCTGAACAAGGGCATGCGTCACCCTTAGCCATGGACATACGTGTGGAGGGCCCGTGTCATCTTCGGGTGTGTCCTCAAAATAAGAAGCTACAAAGTATAAAACATGGTAAGTTCCATGATAATCAAACATAAGGGTATAATAAAGTCCCTTGGAAAAGACTCGACCTTTGTCGGTTTCCAATAAAATAACGTGCTTCTTTGAATAAACAAAATGTCCACTATAGTACACCATACATTCCGTGGAACAAAAATTCAATCACATCCGCATAATACTGCGTTGCAAATATATTCACATATACGCCACATAATAACACCAATAAATAAACGTCTTCCAAAATCATGCCACTGAAGATCCTTCTCTAGAGATACGTTAGTTTTGATACGTTGTATTTACTTATAACAAAAACTGATGATAAATGAAATGAAGTAAGATGATAACGTAAATTAAATTGATTGAAACAAATCATTACGATACTGCAGCATTTTACATAAAGTTACACAAATACGGTAGAACCATAATAAATTATTTATGAATAGATATATATATCTATAAAATATTCACGGCTTCTATAAAATTACAATATAATTAAAACTTCAATTAACATACATCAATTAACATGTCTCGGTATAAATTTGCAATAGCGAAACACTAGAATAAAAAGAGCTTTTAAAATTTAATCTGCAAAAATTTAGAAAATTTAGAAAACAATAAATTACTGCCAAATAAACTTAACCTGAATCAAATAAACTATAATTCTAATAGAAAATAGTATTTTACGAAATAGCAAAAATTTATGAAACAAAATCACTAGAAAATTAAATTTACCTTGTACAAGCTGTAATTTTATGACAAATATAATTTGTCTGTCACCGTCATAGTGACCTGTATAACGTCCAGTGCATTGCAATATCTCACTTAAAATTTAGTCATTATATAGCAAACTACTGAGTACTGAGCGGGAAAACGGATCGTGCAAAACATGAAAAAAATCGATTTGCCCGAAAGAAAGCTAGGGCGGCGGGAAAAATAGTTATGTAAAATAAAGGCCCGTCCTTCAAATACAGACATAATACATAGATCTGGTTCATAAAACAAAAATGTAACTTTCTTATTACTGAAAGGATTTTTGTGAAATAAACGGCAAGATGTTTAAATTGAGACATGGAAATTTATGCAAACCATAAAAATACTCTAAATAATAATTTCACCCGAAAACTCTAAATTGAACAAAAGATGATGCAATCTCACATCAATGAATATAGAGTAAAAATGAGGTTCGGCGTGAAAATATAATGCAAGATTTTACAAACGTACTTTCACTTTGTGACACTTACGCCCCCCTTTAAATAAGAAAATTGATAAATTTTCTTTAAATACAATAACGTGAAAACGACAAATTGCAAAAATGTAAGTAGAAATACTGTACACCATATTCATAACCACCATAAATACTACACTACACTCTACATTATACCCTGCTTAAATAATCTGCACCTATGTTTTCTCTACCTGGGATTGCTCTAATCCTCATCCTGTATGGCTGCAAAAGCAAAGACCATCTCATTATTCTAGAGTTACTTAACTTTGCCTTGTTAAGATACAAAAGCGGCTGGTGATCTGTCTCTAGAATAAATTCCTTACCAAACAAGTATCTGTGAAATTTAGAAATTGCCCAAACAATACCAAGGCACTCCTTCTCTATTACAGAATACTTCTGTTCTCTTGGTAACATCTTTCTACTGGCATAAGCTACTGGAAATTTCTCCTCACCTTGTTCTTGAAGTAATACAGATCCTAATCCACAAATCAGAAGCATCAACTCTGAGAATAAATATCTTGTCTAAATCTGGTAATTTCAAAATGGGCGGACCGGTCAAACTAGCCTTAAGAGTCTGAAAAGCCTTTTCCTGACTTTCACCCCATTCAATACGATTTGGTTGAAATTTTTTCGTCAAATCGGTCAACGGAACAGCAATGGCGGCAAAGTTAGGGATGATCTTCCGGTACCAAGACACAACCCCTAAAAATTGCTGGACTCCTCGCTTAGTCGTGGGTCTCTCGGCCTCCTGAATTGCCTTGACCTTACTGAGAACAGGTTCAATGGACTTACTACCACCTATCATATGACCTAAACATTCAATTTTTCGAAACATATGAAACACTTGGACGGTCTAGCAGTAAGCCTAGACTCTCTTAATTGGGTAAATAACTCATACAATGCATTGATATGCTCTGGCCATGTGACTGTATAGACCAAAATATCACCTATAAAACTATCTGAGTGACCTAGATCTTTCAAAACCTTTCTCATCATTCTACAGAATGTTGCAGGGGCATTGACTAAACCAAAGGGCATTTTCCGGAATTGAAAAAGTCCCGACGGGGTTTCAAATGCGGTCAAAGGTTTTGCATTGTCAGACAAAGGAACTTGCCAGTATCCTTTACTAAGGTCAATTTTCGAAAAATACCTGTATTTTGATAATTTCGAAAATATCTGTTCCATATTGGGCATCGGTTCCACATCAAATACCGTGCATTTATTGATCTGTCTAAAATCAATACAGAACCTAATCGTGTTATCCTTTTTCCTGATAAGGACAATTGGACTAGAAAACGGAGCATTAGGAGGTTCGATAACTCCCAACTCTAGCATTTTATCAACTTCTTCCTTTTACTATCTGCTGTGAGTGAAAAGGAATAGGATAACCCTTAGTCCTTACCGGTTCTGACGTAGTCAACTTAATGTCATGCTGAACTAATGACGTATTTCCGGGTATATCTGTTAAAACATCTGAAAATTTCTTTAACAAGGTTGCAATCTGAGTCTTACAATCTGTTTGTAAGTCAGGATTGATCTAAACATCTTTATATGTCTCTGAACCTTTCTTCAATGGACATAACAATATGTCACTATCATCTTGGTAACTTGTTTCTAAACTATCATCTTCCTCTAATCTATCATACCCATTTTCCGCTTCTACAACCGCTGCACTTACCTTTGCCAATGCACCTCGTTCTGGTTCGAAATTTCTTTCAACATACTCCTTCAGCATATTGGCATGGAAAGTTTTGATCTTATTGTTACCTATGTCTATCCGATAATCTAATTTGTTCACGACCTTGGAAACTACAAATGGACCTTTCCATTGTAACAACAACTTATTGCGTTTTGTAGGTATAAGAACCAGTACTTTTACTTCCCTTCTTAAAAGTTCTATCTCTAGCTTTCCTATTGTAATACTTTCTATACCTAATACTGCTCTTCTCTAACTCCTGCTGTGCTATCTTACATGTACTTTCTAGTCTTTCTTGCAAATCAACTACATACTGATAAGTTGTCTTAACTTCGTCATTCTCTGTTTTTCCTGACCATAACTCTCTCAAAATGGTAATTGGACCTCTTATACTACGTCCATATAACAATTCAAATGGCGAGAATCCTAAACTCTCTTGTGGAACTTCCCGATACGCAAACAACATAGCATTCAAATACTTATCCCAATCTGTAGGTCTTTCACTACACATCCGTTTCAACATCTGCTTTAAACTACCATTAAATTTCTCCACTAAACCATTACACATCGGATGATACGGTGTAGTTGTTAACTGTCTAAGAGACAGCAACCTACTAACCTCATTCATAATCTGTGAAGTAAATTGTGATCCACAATCTGTAAGCATTTCCTCTGGAACCCCTTATCTACTATACATGTCAACAAATGCTTCGGCTACTCTTTCAGTCTCTATACTAGGCAATGCAATTGCTTCAGGATATCTGGTAGCATAGTCTACCATGGTCAAAATATATCGGTTCTTCCTATCAGTCATAAGTTCGATCGGACCAACAATGTCAACGGCAACTCTCTTAAAAGGAGTATCAATCAAAGGCATCTTACCTAAAGTTACCTTACTTATTCTACCTTTAGAAATAGTACGTTGACAAATATCACAAGACTGACAATATCGTCTAACCTCTACAAGAACATCTGGTCAATAAAACTCCCCTAAGACTCTATCACTTGTCTTCCTAATACCAAGATGTCCTGCCAAAAGCGAGTCATGCGCTACTTTTAACACAGTCTCCCTAAGATCCTTAGGAACTACTAACTGCCTACTTACGTCACCATTTCCTGCCGTAAACTCTCTAAACAACATCTTATTCCTGATCTGAAACTTCACTTGCCCTTTACCTCTACAGTTTCTAACAGTACCTTCCTCTGCTTTCTTTCTACATCCATCTAATGTTCTATCTGCCTGCTGCTTCTCTACAAACTCTACATTAGTGATGTCTAAAATCTGTGAAGGAACTTTTAAGTCTTCTATGAGCTTTAACTTTACTCTGCGATCTTGTTTCTACTGCTGAAGCTAACTTACCAAAATTTGGTTCTACAGCACCCTCTATGTTACCGATAATTACATCATTTGTAGGATTATCTACACATAGTGCTTCTACAGTACCCCTGTAATACGGACAATCAAGATCAATTAACGCCATGTCTAATCTGTGCTCACTACCATCAATGTACTTACATCGTCTGGACTTCCCTAACAATTGATTTTGCATTTACCAAATTCCTTCGTACTATGACACATGTACACCCAGTATCTCTCATTGCAACTATAGCTTTACCATTACATATACCTCTAGTTGTCGGACATGAATTTATAGTAACTGTACCCAAGTCTTCAAAATCCCCAAGTTCTATCAAACTACTACCACTATCTGATCTCGGCATCGAAATTTTCGAATCTGCATCTCTATTTCTTCCTCTACCTCTACTCCTACCTCTATAACCTCCTCGCCTTCTATTACCCTGATAACTATTATCATTCTTACTTGGATTCATTGAGTTCGGTTCTATGTCTTCCGCTGCATTAGCTTTATTTGTAGCCTTATTTCTACAGAAAAATGCTGTATGCCCTAAACGACCACAATATGTGCATTTATAACCTTCATACTGCTGAGATGCTCTACCTCTATTTACCAGTCTATCGTTACCTCTTTGCATACGATAACTACTACCTTGATTTCTATCTACAGGTCTACTCGGCAATGCATAAGGCTTAGCTCTTTCTTTAATTCCATGATTCACTACATACTTCGGACCTCCTCTAGTCTTGGCAAACAAATCTGCATCTTCCGCTACTTCACGGGCTGAAAACAACTTCTTACTACTAAGGTTCTGATATAGTTCTCTATTGCAGATATCTAAAAATTGATCCCTTACTATGAAGTCTAACAACTTTTCAAAAGTCTTCTCCACCTTACTCAATCTTAGCCAACCATCTAAGTATCTAGAAATTCTAGCTAGAAACATAACAAAAGTATCATTTTCACGGGGCCTTTCAGTCCTAAACTTCTTCTTATACCCATCATCAGTCAACTCAAACTGCCTTAACAAAGCATCTTTCAGCTTATCATAATCCGTCCTATCTTCTAATGGAAGCCTATCAAATACCTCCCTAGCAGTACCTTTTAACAGAAACGGTAAGTTTAGTGACCACATTTCATGTTTCCAATTCTGAGCAGACGCATAAGTTTCATAAACATTCAAATACGCATCCATAGAATCAATCTTTTCGTCAAATGGAGTCATCTTCACCTGAACCTTACCTACACTCTTCTTACCTAGCATATCTAACTCTATCTTCATCTTATGTTCTGTATCTAACTTCCTAGCTTCTGCTTCCTCCTTCTCTCTTTCTAACTGACGAGCATAATCTAACTTCTCCTTTGCAACCCTAGCCTCATTACTTAACTTCTCTTTTTCCATTCCTATCTCTATTTCTAACTTCTCTTTTTCCATTCCTATCTCTATTTCTAACTTCTCCCTAGAAATCTTAAAATCATAATCTAACTTCTCTTTTGCTAACCTAGCTTCTAATTCTAACCTATCCTTCTCAGCTTCTAAACGTTCCTTCTCAGCTTCAAAACGTTCCTTCTCAGCTTCAAAACGTTCCTTCTCAGCTTCTAACCTACTATGTCTTTCTTCACGCTCCCTTGCTTGCTCCTCTTTAACAAAGTTTCTCAAAGCCTCATCTGTATACCCTAACTCCTGACCTACCTTCATCAACTCATTTACACTAGTCATCTTGAACTTATTATGTATATTTCCTACACTGTAACACTACTACAACAACAACTTATGATACAAGTAAAATCTTACCGTGAGGTAGAACAATGATATCAAAGTATCATTAACGGGTAACACTACAACCCTTAAACACAAAACGCTATATTCACTAAGTGCAATCACGGTGCACTATAACACTACACTTCAGTGTAACACCATATAATTAAACGCATTTATCACTCTAGCGCTATAATCAAAATGTATCTTCACTGTACACAGTACTAAAATAAACAATGTATCATATATTCTAAACACTATACCTCACCACTACAAACACTAAGTTTCAAACTCATCTAAGTATCTCACTAAGGCTGTATAATAATAATCTTAAGTGTACAGTAGACAGTAGGCAATAATTAAAACTGTTCAAAATACTTTAAACTTCAAAGTCCAAACTACGACCCAAAACTCAATGTCGCGTAGCACTTTACCCCACAGTGCAAAAATATAAAAGGTATATGGCCAGTTTCAATATACTACAGACACAAAGTAAACACAAAGTAAAATTGTAAATGACACAATAAATTAAATGTTCACCTAGATAACAGACACAGTTTCTTTATCTAGAAAAAAGTACACAAGGCGGGTAGGGTAGTACCTTAAATTGCAGAGTGTATGTGTGTATATGTGTACTTCCGGTGTTTTACCGAAAGGTCACTTTCAGATTACAAAACTGGTGGTCTCATCATAAAGTGACATCTAAAAGGAGGAAAATGGAACGAACTCACCCTAAACGTCCACTCTCGGGTCTGTGTGGCTGTTATAACCTCTCAGCTGGATAGCTGTCACACACACAAGTCCGTTTCATTTGTCACGGTATCAATCTGAAAATGTTAAGAAATTATAATCACACTAAATAAAAAAAAATAATTAAAAGTGATACAAAATTTAACTACCTTTAAGTAAACTAAATTTAACTTTAAATTGTAAATAAAGCTTTTTACTTAAAATAAAAACCAAAGTTTCTAGTGTTAGCTATATAACCGAGCTGCAGTAAAATGAGTGTGGTTTGTTTCAAATAACAACTCTAGTCAACCGGTATCCAATCACGTCGAGGTCACCAAATGTCACAATAGGGACTACGATGGGATACCAGTCCGACCACAATTGCTACCTAAAACAACCAACAACTCAGAACAGAACATATATACAAATTTATTTACAAGAAACGAATATTTATAAATGAAAAATGATTATATATGAAAAGTCACTGCGCAAACAAACACTATCAACGTATCTCAGTCTATTTCTCCAAACACTATCAACGTAAAGTTTCTGTCATGATGTTTCAATAAAGTGGTGGCGTTGTTGAACAAAATTCGTCACAATGGCGGGCATCTTGTATAAAATCTTATCAAGCGTAACTGTACTTCCTACAGTGTTGTCACAGTTGATAGGATCCTGAACAAGGGCATGCGTCACCCTTTAGCCATGGACATACGTGTGGAGGGCCCGTGTCATCTTCGGGTGTGTCCTCAAATAAGAAGCTACAAAGTATAAAACATGGTAAGTTCCATGATAATCAAAAATAAGGGTATAATAAAGTCCCTTGGAAAAGACTCGACCTTTGTCGGTTTCCAATAAATTAACGTGCTTCTTTGAATAAACAAAATGTCCACTATAGTACACCATACATTCCGTCTTCCAAAATCATGCCACTGAAGATCCTTCTCTAGAGATACGTTAGTTTTGATACGTTGTATTTAGTTATAACAAAAACTGATGATAAATGAAATGAAGTAAGATGATAACGTAAATTAAATTGATTGAAACAAATCATTACGATACTGCAGCATTTTACATAAAGTTACACAAATACGGTAGAACCATAATAAATTATTTATGAATAGATATATATATCTATAAAATATTCACGGCTCCTATACAATTACAATATAATTAAAACTTCAATTAACATACATCAATTAACATGTCTCGGTATAAATTTGCAATAGCGAAACACTAGAATAAAAAGAGCTTTTAAAATTTAATCTGCAAAAATTTAGAAAATTTAGAAAACAATAAATTACTGCCAAATAACTAAACCTGAATCAAATAAACTATAATTCTAATAGAAAATAGTATTTTACGAAATAGCAAAAATTTATGAAACAAAATCACTAGAAAATTAAATTTACCTTGTACAAGCTGTAATTTTATGACAAATATAATTTGTCTATCACCGTCATAGTGACCTGTATAACGTCCAGTGCATTGCAATATCTCACTTAAAATTTAGTCATTATATAGCAAACTACTGAGTACTGAGCGGGAAAACGGATCGTGCAAAACATGAAAAATCGATTTGCCCGAAATAAAGCTGGGACGGCGGGAAAAATAGTTATGTAAAATAAAGGCCCGTCCTTCAAATACAGACATAATACATAGATCTGGTTCATAAAACAAAAATGTAACTTTCTTATTACTGAAAGGATTTTTGTGAAATAAACGGCAAGATGTTTAAATTGAGACATGGAAATTTATGCAAACCATAAAAATACTCTAAATAATAATTTCACCCGAAAACTCTAAATTGAACAAAAGATGATGCAATCTCACACCAATGAATATAGAGTAAAAATGAGGTTCGGCGTGAAAATATAATGCAAGATTTTACAAACGTACTTTCACTTTGTGACACTACTCCTCGCAAAATATAACCAATGATCTGTACTTCTCTTAGCTTAAGCATTAGGATACAATTGTGTCGCCTTTTGCACCTTTAAAACGTTAGCTTAGGGTAAGCTTTGACGATTCGTTCGGCGCCGACCTATAAGCGCAAATAGGCTTTAAAACTACTTGTCCCATTAATCTTGTCAATCTAGATATGCTTTAATCATCTTCAACATTTTAAGATTAAATCTTTGACATCGTTTATTCGTCTTTAGATTCCGCAGTGTGGTCCGATATTTCATGATTCTGTTTCAAAATTGGCACCATAATTAATGTTGACTGGAAGCAAATAGTCGAATCTAGCAATAAACTCATTGACAATCTTCAGTGAGCATACATCAGTCTGCTAAGAAGAATCTGCAAACACCTTGGTGTATTTAATGAAGTCGTAAGTAAACACCATGGCATATCTGTTGCCATTTTAGTTATCTGCAAAGTACCAAAAACAATCGATGAAAGAACACAAATTGAACACCGCTCGGCAGATGTCCTATCAGTATTTTTTGCATTCACTTTAGTTCTACATTGGCTGCACAAATATCACAGACCTTTACAAAGCTTGATATCATCCGTCAGTTAAAACTAGTTGTCATGAGTCGGTGTACATCACAACATGGTCTATAAACTGTATATAGTAGTCGATGCAATTTGTTTTCGTTTGCATATAACTATACACGCAGGACTGACCAATCCGGATTATCACATTTTCTGGATTCACAGTGGTCCTTGATAATGTCGCTATATCTATGTCAATTTCCTTAGGTTTTGCCATTTTTTGCACTGGTTGCTTCGGTCAGAATTGTACCCTGATCTATGTCACAGATGTGACATGCGTTTGTGTATTTTCTTGAAAGATATGTTTTTATAATTGCCTGCTGTTACATCTTACCAAGACAATTCCATTCGATCTACACACCTATGTCTCTACATCAAAGGACATTAGTCACACTTACAGTTTGAATTATTAATTTGCATAATTAGAGAATATATATACACACATTCGTGTCCAGACTGTAACTTTGACATACAATGCAGCATTTAGAAAAAAAGCATATGTGTCTTCCAAATCAAGAAGTCTTTATACGCACAAGATCCATGTCATTACCCCCAAGTTCAATGTCACATTGATAGTTTGAAGGAACATATTCTAACACTAAAATGTTGGACGTACACATTCGTGTCTGGACTGTTACTTTGTCATGCGATGAAGGATTATAAGTAACTATCATTAAATCTTCCACATCAAGACCACATATCGCATCGAATAACCATGGGCCTATCCTTAACCCATTACGTTATATACACGCCTTTTAACGCCTTTTTCACCCCCCCCCCCTTCTTGTTGTCTCAAATGGTGAAAAAATGCCTTATTTAGGCCCCCAACACTTGTTTTTGTTTGAGAAATGTTGTTAAAAAAGTAACCTCTTTTTCGGCACGGCCCCCCAACCAAAAGATACATCAGGGGGTTGCCAGAAGGGGGATGTGCCCCCTTCTGTTTGGGGGGTTTGAAGGGGGCGGAATCCCCCTCATCGCCAAGAAAATTTTGGACTTGTGAGGGGCTATAAATGACCCCAGATTGATCATAGGGTAACGAGTAACCAACGCTGAAAAGCATTTGACTCTATCTCAATCCATTGAAAAGTTGCAGCACTTTGAAATCGATTTTGATGGAAAAAATCAACGCAAAATAGTGATTTTTGGCAATTTTGAGATGTCCCCTCGTTGCCATGGTAACAGAAAATTTAAGCCTGAGCATGTTGTTGCAAGGGCAATGGTCCAGTCAACATTTGTGCCAAGTTTGATTAGTGTTGAAGCAGTATTTACAGTTTTATAGCAATTTGAACTTGTAACGGGAGACTTTTCAATGAAAACAGCCATTTTTCACAAAATGCTCATGAAGTAATGGGTTAAGGTAGAGACGGAAAGTTTGCTTAGAATATCACTTCATTTCACAAAAACAATATTAAGTAATTAGTTCATTTCCTACTTTTTTTCTTTTTATAATACTGTTCCCTACATTGTCTCAACGTTTTCGGGGGCATTTCACTTTTGTGTGACAAATATAATGGTTCACATGTATTCTGTTTCTTGAGATTTACCATGTACATTTAATCAAATAAGCCTGGTGACTTGTATGATAAACGCATGTATGCACTACAAGTATATAAGATATCATTCATGCAAAAGAACAATTTATGGTTTGAGCCACTGGAAATAACGACAAAAATGGGAAAAAATGGACAAAATATTCAGCCAATTTGTGAAGTCTCCCCGTCAGTTTTGAAGCGCGTATTTCACTGTATCTGCTACATTTGGTTTACATATATTTGCTATCATAACAAATGTATCCCGGTTAAACATTTATTCTCTACATCAAACCTCTTTTACAAATGGAGAAAATGTTTGTTTATCAACGAATGTAGCACCAAAACTATTCATTACCGGAATTAGACAAGTCGACAGCTTGGTGCGAAAAAAGGTTGTATCTCCTTCTTTATCTCATATGAGTTACAACCCTTTCGCACCAAGCCCTCGAAATGAACTATTGAATAAGGGACATCATTTCTGAAGTTGAAATGAAGTTATTATTAAAGGGAAAACAAATCATAAGTCTGTACCTCGCACATGCACCAGTGATACAATTACCAAATTCTTGGCAAATGATTTTTCTTTTAAAGTTTCAATACAATTAATGTTTGCTTAATTATATTGTCACACTTTCAAACTATTGTTTAAAACATCGTCAATTACAAATAGCTCGAAATGTTTATACACAAAGGGTAAAAATTCTAAGGTCATCAATTTAAAGCCTTCCTTTCCCAAATTTAAGCAAAAAGATATTCATAAACAAATACATAAAAATCAGTAGAAAACCCATTTGTTTACAAAAAAGATATTGAAAAAGAATATTTAAGTAGTATTTGACATCTATTAAGAATCGAAAATATGATCCTTAAGAAAATCACCCTGTCTTTCAGTACCTGTTAAGTCTGCCTTGCATGGCAATGTAACTAGATGCTTTATAAATTTGTAAAGGTTATTTGTATATGTAATTTCAATTTGTGCAGTCGTATAAAATATTATTTAAAAAGATCTTATAATTCTGTTTTAAGATTTGACCCTACAATCGTCCATCTATTGATGAACAGGTCATGACTCACTGAAGCTAAAGAGACAAGTGTTGCGTCGATAAATGTAATTGATCGATAACCATGTAAACCGTTATGCCATACCTTAAAATCCGTAAAATTTACTACGGAATCAGGCAATTCCCGACAAAAGATCAATTATTCAAATGTTTAAATGTCTCAGATCAATATTGACAATTCCGTTAATTATACATCATCAACTGGCTAAAACTAAAACCAAATCGATTTTTAAACCAGTTATGCCATACACAGTGATAAGTTTCAGTTTAAATATACCCAATTGTTGTATAAAATCAATTCAAACATCTTAAATACTTGTTTCAAATAAAATTAATCAGTCGCAAATTACGAAATTCAAAAAGACGCTGCATTAACTATAAATAGTTAAAGCATCATTAAAAGCAAAATTTAAATTTGTTATTGGACGATTTGGAGTCAATATAATTATTTCTAAAACTTGTGAGCCTAAATTGGAAAAATAATGAACATTTTGACAATTCACATTTCAAAAATGGTTAACAGTTACGGAAAATCGACTTTATTATTAATTACACAAGTTTGTATTATAATATTTCTTTGCTTAACAACCCATGATCATCGTGTGGTAAGACCTTTTATATTTTATATTTCTTTTATTTGATGATTTTATTCCAGATTATTACTTATGCTTGAAAACTTACCATTATTTATGTTCCTGCAATTTGCTGCTACTACAATATAAGCTATTTCCAAATTAAAAACAATCATTTCATTATTGTACCTGAAGTTTTCAAGATTACCATATTATTACAGTTTATAGCCTTGCATGAATGTACAAAATTCAAAAGTTTCCCGTACAAGTTCAATCATGCTTAAGTCACTTTTTTTCTCAAAAGCTCTCTTTTAAATATTACTTCCTTATTATATATTGTTATAGGATTATATTCGAAAAAATATATCCTGCATAAAATAAAGTTTCATTGCATATGATTTTAAGTAAGCAAACGCTATATATACACAAAAAAGTAAGTATTGCAACACCTGATTTTTGTGTGGCTGCATGGCCGAGTGGTTAACGCGTCGAACTAGTAATCTAATGATCACTAGCCGCATGAGTTCAAACCCTGTCAGGGGCAAGTCGTTGTTTCATTCAGCAAGAAAATTTACACACCTTGCTCAGTACTGGTTGGTTCCAGGAACGGATTCGAAAGTGTGTCTATAAGCTTATAGCTTCCTACACAATCGAACTAAAATAGATTCTGTATAAACCAACACCTGATTTTTTAAATGCCATCTACACATTAAAATCAGCGTTAGCGTTCTTGTTTATCATTAAGTTCAAGGATTCCATCCTTCACAATAGCAGGAAAATGTATGATTGGCATACTTTGTGCGAATACATGTATATCAAAGGGCCTTTTTTAACAAATATTAGCCAGGTTCATCAATATATTTGGCTTTTTATAAGGAAACGCTAATCAAACGATTTTGGTTACGACCATCGTTCCATCACCATTGGTATCGTTTTGTCAAGAAAATATTACGTTTTGTCATACTGTCTTCCATGAACGTACATAAATCACCGGATCTAATTTGCCGGAACATTGTTTAAAATAGAAATGTACAAAAGATACAGAAATGTCTAATGCGTACTATACTGAACGAAAAAAATATATTTTCCTGTATTAAAGTGAAGATATACACAAATATGAACATCAGGAATGAAGTAAAATTATATAAAATGAACGATCTTTTTATTGTCATTTATTGTAAAATTTTATTGCTTAGGGTCTATCCTGAAGAAGTGAAATGGTAGTTAAAATGCAGAAAGGGTCGACTAACAAAATCATAAATAAAGTTACGTTTGCGCGTAGAACGGATCAGCGTATTGACTTCGGCTTGTGAAATGTTGTTAAAGCTTGTCTAAGCTAATGACGTGAAATAAGACTGATCAAAATTATCACAAAGGTGTTCAATTGGATTTATAATAGGGCTTTTGGCAGGCCAGACGTCAGTAAATGGAATTTTGTTTGCGCTAAGTAAAATGTGTCTCTAGCTGCATGGCTTGAAGCATTCATGTCTAAAAGAGTGGTATTGGTACTATTTGAAACAGTACGATAACGTGCCTTGCAAAACTTTTATTACGGTACCGTTGGGCATTCAACAATGTGAAAAATACACTTATATACGGGAATATACGGTCTCGTATTTTCAACATACATGGGCGTATACGGGGCGTATTTGTCTAAAATACGAGTCCGTATAGGGAACATCGGATTTACGGTCAGTCCGAATATTGACCAGGCATATACTGAATTCTGTATTTGTTCCATACATGAACGTATATTTGTTCGTATTTTGTAGTATTCGGAGATAATATTCGGTATACGGACTTTATCGGTGCCATTTACTCTAGTACACTATAGATATACAATTGATATACGGAACCGTATTTTTTAGATATACAGGTTTGTATATTCTACATGACATATACAGAGCATATACGGATCGTATTTTCTATATATATAGAGGATATTTTGTATATATACAGAGGATATACGGAGTCGTATTTTACACATATACTTAGGATATATGGAATCGTAATTTTGATATATACAGGGGATATATAGAATTGAATTTTAAAGCAATACAGAGGGAATACTCAGCTGATTGTTTAGATATGAGAGCATGTACAATGTCATATATGTGCATCAACATATGACACGAGTTCATGACTGAAATACAGACTTGTACATGTTTGATTATACATTTTGACTTTATAATTTATTGGAAGTATTTGAAGTAATAAAGCTGAAACCAAATATAAAACTCAAGTTAACAGTTCTTTATTCACTTATAAACATATAAACAATAGGTATGCATATATAACAAAATAAAAATGATTACTGGTAGCCCTACAACATTTACTGTCATATATCAAATGCAAGCCTGACACTAGAAGGACACATTAAGAGGTGCAACGATATGGTGATATACCGGTATATTATGGTGCAGACATACCGCGGTACATAACCCACGTACCGCGAATTGTCGTCAATGATCAAAATATACATTTACATATTCCGACATTTTTAAGTCTTGCCATCGCATGTCGTTTAACTATACAAACTAAGTGTTCTTTTCTTTTTATCTTAACAATGATTTTTTTTCTGAGCCATTCTTTTTACACCTCTTTTTAAAAGATTGTAAGTATGAATTATTCGTGTCTACATTCTAATATAACTTCAGGAAACAGAGGAGTTATTAGCACAAATCTTTTATGTAGATAGGTTTTAATAATGCTAATAAAAAAAACTCCGTACCCACAGGAATTTGTCATTCAAGCACTGTAATCAAAAGTACTAAAATATTTCAAATGAATCATCTTTAGAATAGGGTTCATCAATATGTTGCGTAAGTCATTGTTACGAAGACTTTTTTCGTGACGATATTATCATCGCCTTTTGCATGTGTGAAACTGGAAAAAAACAATCCTGTTTATATAGTGTCATTAAATGATTAGCAATATTTTTTACAAAAAATTATAGAAAATCTTAATTAATTTGTATATGCAATACATGAAAATCATGTTTATATTATTAGAATAAAGGGGTTATTTACGAGCGCTCCTTTTTTACACGATTTTAATGAAATAATTCATATATCACGGAAGATCAGTAATACACATGGGCATGGGATTTTGGTATGTATCAGGTGACAGTTCATCGTGCTGTCGTATGGTCAAAATCGTACTGTAACCATCGTACTGCCGTACTAATCTCGTTCGATTTATCTTAGTCCTCTTTGTTTGTCGGTTTCAAAACAAAACTTGTCATAAAAGTCTGGCAACTTCCTTTTAATTTAAATAAAGGAAAAAAGTGTAAATTATAAGTCGAAAATATCATCAACATAATTATAACAAAGTGATTTAACTGTATAAAATTAACATATCCGTTTAATTTAATAATGTGTTATATGAAGGAAAAATAATTGAATAGAATAAGTGTACACACATTGTGTATAAATATCTGAAAAATATTATCCCTCGGAAGCATTTAATACGTTTCTAATATTTCTGTTTTTGACTCTTGCATATTACATAGGATATTCTAGCATGTTCAAATGCGAAGAAAAATGCTAAGAAAGAAATGTCTTATTTGACGTCATTTAATGAAATGTGACAGCATTAAGCCTAGTTAACATTAATTCTATTAATTCTAATATATAAGATATACAAGAGAATGAATCAAACACTGGTTGTCAGTACGGACCGTGATATCTGACTCTTGGTTACTCCTTAACTGTTACTCGACAGAGCCTCGCTTTCAAGACCATTGTATCTTTATAGACAGTTCGTCCCTGATTATTTTGTCTTATTATGTTTACAAATACAACAATGTTACATCATTTTTTATTAAAGAATACGTAAACTCACAGATATATATAACTTGCTATTATACTCAATTTCAACTACAATCGCATGGATCTCAAAACACCATTACACTGTTTACTGCCCTGAAATTCATAATTAAACTTAAGCATCAAGAGGACATTGGAAATATTTTCTAATTTATTACGTGTGCGTAAGTGTTATAAATCTGGTAATGAAAACACTCTTTCGTAAGTAAAAAAGTAAAACAATGCATATTTGATGCGATAAAAGAACTTTCACCTTCTCAAAATCCTGATCTTTTTTTGGCAATGTTTTAGATCGTTTAAGAAAAATCCAATCAGTTGACCAATCAAGCTATAACAGCATCGGTTAAATACTATATATAGATAAAAACCATAAAAACAAGAATTGTGTCAAGATATTTTTCATAATAACCATGATTATTATGTTTCGTTTACATACTATTGCCATGTTCTCCAGATTTAACCTTGAAGTCCTAAACAATGTACAAGTCATTGACTGATGATGACGCACGATTAATGGGAGAATATCTATGAAGATATCACACGACAATATTTCAAATATTTAGGCATCATTAGTCGACAAACATACATCTCAGTGACATCAATCGGTTTCTACTTGTTGTTTTTTTTTAATTTCACATTTCACTGCAGAGTAGAAATACAATAACAAAACAACAGCAACAACAAACACGATGCGGAAAAACAAATAGAATAATGTCTTTTTCATTTCAATATGGTTATTCAAGGTCTATGAAATAGAAGAATCTGGTTAATCATAAAAGATATTAACGTTTTAGTGCTGGTCAAGATTGAAAATGTTAACATAAATAACGGACAATGTTTCACATAGACATCCAGTTATGAGATCCCAAATGTTTTTCCCTTGTTCTTTTACATGATTTATGTTAGAAATTAAAAGTAAAATTGACCGTTATTCGGCAAAACATTGCGCAAACTTACGTAATCGGAGAAAACCGACAGTCAATATACCCTGCTGGATTTTATGGTCCATACCATACTTTAATCACTATTTCCAATACAGCACGTGACTGTTACACACTATTATGTCATAAATGAGCCCGTCCAAAGAGAATGAAGATTGGGTTGGAGAAAGTCATCAGATTTCCGTTACATCTGGGACAAAAGACATCTTAAGTTGCTCAAAAATAAATAAATAGATAAATAAATAAATAGATAAATAAATAAAAATGAAAAATGTCAGAGAATAAATGAATGAATGAATAAGTTAATAAATTAATTTATTATAAATTAATTAATTTATTAATAATGAATTAATTAATAGATTAATTAATAAATAATAAATAAATAATGGAATGAAATGAATGAATCATCTTTATCATCAGAATGAATGAAGGAATGTATTCAGACTATGTGTACTTTACATTGCAATTCAATTCATGTATCTTTATTCACCTAGGTATGAAATATGCTAGATAGATAGATAGATTTATTTCGGCTAAATGGTAAATATGTTACATGATAAACAAACACAATATAGATTAAAACAATCACAAATAAATAAATAAATGAATTAATACTATATTATGTAAGCCATGGCATGTTCCCAAAACAAAACCAAGGATAACACAAAAAAGATTAAGCTCTTATTTCCATTGTGGTTCTTAGCATATGGTGGCATGACAAATATAGCTATTTCAAAAAAGAAAAAAATATATATCACTTAAGAAAAATCATATTAATAAAGGATATCATTGAGAATTATCATAATTTAAAATGTAAAGTAATGTAATTGATTAAAAGGTCTGTATCACATTAAAAAATAATCACGTGCATATTAAGAAACGATTACATTAAAAATGAGCACAGTTTAAACGATTATTGCGATTTATTATCACAGGGACCGTGATGTATTAAGAGTAACTTAAATACGAACATACAGCTATGAGTTTGTAAGGAAACAACATGTTATAGATTACACTATTCAAAAAAGAGACAGTTTAAAGGTCTTAATAAGAAAAAATAAATCAAATTTCAAAAACTAAAACAGTATACCTGAGCCGAAAAATAATTCAATAACAAATGACAACATATAAATTTTGTTACAAGAAATTTCAAGAAAAACACATACATGCTACTTAAATTGTGACTTTTGACGGCTACCTTAAAACGATGAAATTTGTTAATTTCAGTCATACAAGTTGGAAGACTGTTCCAGAGTTTAGCACCAATAAAACTAAAAGACTTTGATCGAGAACCTTTAACCTTTGGAAGACAATACTCTCCTTTTTACTCAGTCTGGTGAATAAGAATGCATAGATTCCTGAGAAACAAAACAATCACTTAGGTACTCCTTGGCCATTTGGTGTTTAACCTTAAAAACATGACATTACATAATTTGTTCAACTCTCTTACAAACTGGTAACCAATTAAGGGATTTAAAATTAAAGTATGGAATCAAGGTTTAGAACAAATATCATCATTTTATTTTTCGATGTCTGTAATTTATTTTTCAAGACCTGAGTTAAACCATTATACCAGACACTAAGGCATAGTCAAAGTGACACTGAATTAAGGAATTGACAAGCAAGCAGTTTTTTTTTATATGCTGTGTAAGGGAATCTTTCTTACGGTAAAGGAACTTTAACCTGGCGTTAGCCTTCTGAATAACTGTGTCTGCCATGAAACCAAAGGACAGGTACTGATCAATAGTTACCCCAAGGTACTTGATAGATGTGGGCGCTTCTATTGCAGTGCCGTTACAATTTATATTTAATTTTCAATGTGACCTGAGTTTTTGTTTAGACACAAACACAATGGACTCAGTTTACCCTAAGTGCAAGGATAACTTATTATCAATTAACCATTGACTTACTGAAGACAAATCTTCAGATACAGAAGTTTCGACCTCAGATATTTATTTTTCCAGAAACAAGTATTCCAGAGTCATCAGCATATAAAAGTGTTTATACAAATGCCTATAAGAGTTAAACAGATCGAATATAGTCTACAAAGCACATTAAGTGGCCTTGAGCTACAATACCGTTTTAGGTTGTATATCTTAATACAAATTATAACATAAGTACTAACATATATTGGATTTTATTATCGTTTGTTGTCTGTACATAATATAGACTATGCCAAAAATCTTCCGAAGCTTTACACTTCCTGTGCTCGACGATATAATCAGAAGGCAGTTAACATGTAAATAAATACAGCAAATGAACATTGAGTTCAAGCTTCAAGTTACTATTGATGTAATTCTGACAAATATTGAACAAATGTTAGATTTCTTCTTATAGGTAACGGGCAATTCTGTATATCCATACATTTTTCGCATAGCAAACTTCCTCCGATGACAACGACATTAGTGCGAAAGCCATGTGCGATGCATGCCTAGAACATGATAGAACACACCTTCCAAAAAGAAATCGTTCAAGAACGCAGCAATAGGCATAATATTCACTTGCCTTATCGTGTACTCAAACCTTGCCATCAGCTTGATATATCGAAAACTCTCCGAGACAAGAACGCTATACCATTGTTGTTTAAGCAAGTGTTGGTGTGTGTGTGTGTGTGTGTGTGTGTGTGTGTGTGTGTGTGTGTGTGTGTGTGTGTGTGTGTGTGCGTGTGTGTGTGCGTGTGTGTGTGTGTGCGTGCGTGAGTGTGTGTTTGTGTGTGTTGCCATATTACACGATTTAAGAGGCGGCGTCGCCTCAAAACACAACCAACGTTTGCTCGACGTCCATGTAGCGCACCCTCGCGCAAATGTTTTGGTAGATATACGGTTGATGTGTACCAGTGGAGTTGTCAGTAGTAGCTGTGGCAGGTTGGAAGCTATTGCGCAGTTGGGTGGTCCGCATATAGCAGTCTTGGGCATGCAGACGTCCATTTCGTGGTCGATCTTAACCCTAAGCCTCATCCTTTCTCAGTAAATGTTAGATAATTGCTCATCTTATAAGTAGTACCCTTATAATAAACGAAGTATGAACATATAAACTATGCATCGTTTATATAATTACAGGTTTTTAAAAGGGAAAACGAGCACATTCCAACAAAAATAATACAGTTTGGACTAGGCGGAACAGCAACAACACTTCAATTTCAAATATTATGTGTTCTTATGGCCTTATTACATCAGGACGAAATTAAAGATGTAGGATGCTACTATGCTAGACAACCTGCACACAAATACTGCGTCATAAAAACTCATTTTATAAAAGACACATTTTTTCAAATACTTCCATCAGATGTGTGGATTTTTATGACATCTAGCAGTTTACTTTCGGATGAAAAGAAAACAGAATTGGAGACACATAAGGTTAGGATAAGAAATATGAGAATAAGGATACCTCTGATCGTTGACATAGAAACTACATCTAAACGTGGTCATACTGTTGTTTTTGATTATCAACAATTCTTTAGTATTTCCAATACACAAATGCAACATGCAGTGGAATATTTACGGTATTGGGATATCATAAGGTTGTGTTGTGGAAAGCAAATGTCTGCTGATTGGAGGAGACGCTTGTCACCAAAAATATCGTATCAACCTCACCATGATCCACATGGTTATGCTTATCCTGCTTGCGAAATGTACAACATAACCGAGGTTGAAAATTTATTGATTCAAACATTTGTCTATCAAAAATTTGCTAATATTTCTTCACTTCATGACGTAATTGGAAAGCCATCGAATGTTGACGGAGAGCTTGACGGTACCTACTGTGAGCGTTGTAATAAAAATATTGCTGAAAAGGATTTGAAATTCAATGAAAATTGCGCTTGAAATGCAAATAATTGATTACATAGTCCATTAATATTTAAAAAATAAGCAAAATCTGTACGATTGTAGAAACTGTTGATTAGGGACCATTTGTATAATTACATTAAATTTATATGCCTCTTTGTCAATTTATTCAAGACACATACATAGTGCATGTACTAATTTGATGTCTTTTGTAACATTCATTTATCAATAAAGAACAGCTCACATCATTTCAGAGGCAAGTGCATTGGCTGTTGAGTGCATGCTCTTAATAATGCTTATCACCTTCGTAGTAATTGTCATCATTTTTGTTTCATCATTAGTTAATAATAAATACATCGCCATATTTATCATCATCACATGCTCGGCGTAATTTTTGTCATGTTCAACACCTTTTATATCGGCATAATCACCATCCTTAATAACAACAATAACAACAGTAACAAAAGCACCAGCTCAAATGTCTAGTTTTCTTTTCTTAACGTGAAGTTTCTTTGTTTTCCATAAAAGATATCATTATCTGTGACTAATTCAAACATAGTTATCATGTAATCCGACCACATCATTCAAACATTTTAACAACCAAACACTTATATCTGAACACACGTAATAGATTTTATAGTATTAAAAACAATCTTCTTAATGATTAACAACAATAAAAGTAATACATAGTTGGTAGGTGTACATGTTAAGAGCATATTATATTTTCTTTTAAATGTATACTACAAACGCCTCTATTGATTGTAAATCGAAATACTTTGAAAAATAAAACACAAATCTAGGATTTATTGCTAAGGTAAATCCTAACCCTAAAATAGTAATTGATAAATATAATATTTAAGTGACACTATGAACCTCCATGGGTATTTTAGGTGAAAAAGTGTAAGTCAAAATAAGTTTACAGCCTGCCTTAAATATTTACAATTTTACATTATACTTTGCTTTAACTATTGATAATTCAAATGATCAAAGACAATTTCTCTCAATATCCATCACAATTAACATGTAATTTTCAACTTATAAAAGGAGTGGGACAGTCTTTACATATTTTAGACAGGTTTATATTTTATTAGGCATTTTTTTAGGTAAAGTGTTGGTCAATCAATATCATAACAGTCATGTTTTTAAATACATAGCCAAATCAGCTCACATTGACAGTGACATTTTAGACATAATAGAAAAACTAAAAGAGAAAGAAAAGTGAATAAGAATGAATAGACCCTTTCTAATATAACTCCATGATTATTCATAGATTCACGGGACGAGGCTTACAGTGCAAGCTGGAATACCTGTATGTAAACATTTCTCAAGAATTAGGATTTTCTAATAATGAAAGAGATGTTGATATTGTACAGTTAATTACTTTTGTAAAATACTTTATTTAATAGAACGAATCAATTATGAAGATAAATAAATCAACACATGGTTAAAGTGACGGATATATTTGATACCTGAGAACTAAGTTAAAGATGTTAAGTTAATTCCAAGTTTTTTTCTGATATTCCTATTCAGTATAAATATAAGGTTAAACCTTTGCAGTAACTTTTACAGACACTTTCTGTGTAATAATTGGTCAAAAGTGTACATTGCAATTAACTGATAATAGATGTAAACAATTTGCTGCTGAACTGTTTACCATAATTCCCCTAAATAAGCTGTTAAAAATAAAAGGTAAGTTTTATTCAATTTGTCTTTCAGTGTGAAACACCTTGATTGCTGTCCAGTAACTGGTTAATTTAACAAACAGCTTCATCAAATTATGGAAATATTTTGACATGACATGAGCTTTCTTATTCATGCAAGGAGAATTTAGTATTATCACACATGGTGTAGTTTAAAGCAATGATATAATACATTTCATTATTTAGCCATATTGTTGAATTCTTGTACCAGATGTCGTTGGACAGAAGATGTTGCCTGACTAACCAACCCCAGACATCTCATGTACATAGAAAACTGATAATTAAAAACATGTGTAGGGCAATGGAGACGTAGGGTATTAGGAATGTCAGCAGAACATTTCAGAACATCTCTCAACATTCTAAGAAATATAATGTCCAACATATTCACATATTTGCTGCAGCTGTCCCAAAATGTAACAACGAACAATATTAATCAAAGGGCTGCAAGCTCTGTGGTATTTTCTGATCTTTGCAATCTAAATCATACTGACTATCTGTATGTATTTTCCTATATAAGTTTATTTTTATATACTATAATTCATCTTACGCAGCGACTGCGTTAAGATTTTTTTTCTATAACAGTTTGAGATTGATACATATGGAATTTTGCATGACTAGAGTTGCATCAAAAATCATTTTTTATGACAGCCACACTTTATCCTTGCATATCGTGGCTACTTCCTTAAAAAAGACACTTCAAAAAAAAAGTTGCCTCGACTAGGATTTGAACCTTAGGCCTCTCACACCCTAAACGAGCGCGATACGAGCGCGATACCCCTGCACCACGGTGAAGTAATACGTAATATGTAGCCTGAATAAAAACAAATACATTGTAATTCTAAATTGAGAATTTCCATTTCGTGTTTGTAATCCTTATCAATTTCGAGGTATTTTGTTCACGATAAACAGTCCGACATGTATATATTCCACTACTCGGCAGTCAGATTTATTTGTGTACTACGCCCTGGAGTATTCAGTAATCGACATAGCTAAAAATAGCATTTTCATTGATTAAAATGATATTCATCCGCGAAATTTGTGATTGTAACCTCATATTTCTATTGACTAATCTGAACTTTCAATGCACTGTAATTCGTTAAATGCCTACATTAAAAATTATTCTGTCTTTTAAATTGCTGGTTTTTAAGCAGTTTTGAGTGAGAACTACTTTGCGTTGTTAGGTCTGTTAGGAAATTTTGTGTTAGACCGTGGATGTTAGCTATGTATTTACTGATCTTGCGATCAGAAAATACAAAAACAAAGTATCTTAGATGATTTCTTTCTTAATTATTTATCTAAATTTATGACGCAAACAACAAGTATGCCAGACACAAATTATGACATTTCTAGAAGATACCAATATTTATTTCAATTGCACAGATAATGTATTTCTTTCAAATGGCTAAATTTAATACATATGTAAAGTGTAAAATAAAGGTTAAGTCTGACTATCTTGTGTTATGCCTTTTATCTGGCAATATCGTCTTCTTTAGACCTTACTTGTCTTTCCACTACTATTCCAGTCAAACCAAGAGGAGGGTATATCTATTTTCTTAAGACTTTGTTTGTTTGTTTGTTTTGGGTTTTACGTCACATCGACACAGTATAGGACATATCGCGACGTTCCAGCTTTACTAGTGGAAAAAGACCTTTTCAAATTCATGTCCAATATCGATAATATGAAATGTTTCAAACGAGCAACTGTTGTCATATTGATTTGAAAAACTACATAAAATCAGTACCTTTTAGTATAAAAACATGTATTTATTTAGATTATATAGCAACTAATAGTATGATTTAAATGTAACATGTAACAAAAATTATTTATATTGATAAATACATGGACAATTTAAAACATTAGGAAATCAGATTATATAAAGTAAAACGTAATACATTCAAGTAGTTTGGTGTAAAGGAACAATGGAAATTTACCTTGAAATGTGCTCTATCATCTAATCATATTTTCACAATTCATTCCGTTATTAAACTTACATCCTTACGTATCTTATGAAAATAAACTGTATTATCATATCTATAATCGAGATTTAATAGTGGAACACAACAATAAAAATGAGATTTTTTATGTTAAACAAGCTTGTGCTTTTCAGTTCAGACAATTTCTGTTTGCATTCATGCCCTGTAAAAATCTGGAAACAAAGTGATCCCTCGGAAGCATGAATCATAACAAAATTACATAAGAATTGCAGACTCGATTAGATTGAGTCTGTACACGAGGGATAATGAATAAGTGCAACATCCCTCACGTCCACCTAGCATCGGCGAGCGGTACTCAATTCACAACACATAATAGTGCTGGCATCAATAGTCTCGAAGGACCAGAAAAATTTAATAACAGCACTGAGGTTAAGTAAAGGGCAACTTTTTACAGCCTCTTTCTGGTGATGGAATGTACAGTATGAATGTGATTTGAGAACGGCCTATAAGATGACATAAACGCTTATATTTTTGGAAACAAACAAATAATACTTTTAGGGCCGTTAGTAATTGACAAAAAATAATTTATTTAGTATGTACTGATGTTTTAGTTAAATCGTAGAATATACAATACCATAGTTAATTGTCAAGAAAATCTTCTACTATCCATTATGTATTAAAGGACGGCCTGAAATAAGTCCTTGTTATAAGATTGAGAAAGAAAAGCATTCCTAGATAGGAGAGTATAGAGAGAGACATTTTGAGTGATTCGGCGTACTAACGTTAGAAGGAATATACGATGGTAACTATAACAGTGGCATTCGAGAAAATAAAGATAATTGTTTTCAGATGATCGACAATGACAAAGGGTCGATTAGACTATATAACGAATGAAAAGATTGTGATTTATTTTGGTACAATTCATGCAAACTTAACATATAAGATCTGTACTATTCGTGATCCGATGTAAACATAAGAAACAGTTAAAGTACATGAAACGAGTTAGTTACGAGGATATTACACTGTCTGGGGCGACATCAAGACCAACCGAGACAATTTTTTTTTCAGAAACATCCCGAGATGTCGCCCCAGCCAGTGTTATACCCCCGTAACTAACGAGTTTCATATACTATAAGTGTTTTATCGCAATGAAATAATGTTTTCTTTTTTGTAACAAATAAATAAATAGATAAATAAATCGCTAGCTACTTTACAGTTATTAATGATAGCTGTTTTCGCTGTCGCAAAAAAAAATATACAAAAGACATCCAATATTAGAGGCGGATTGTATACTGTTAGCAAGATTGATAAAATGAGAGTAAATTTCAATTCATTAATTATCTTTGTTTATATTTTTCATTGTATTTATATATTTATTTTATTGATTTCATTTTGTTACTTTATTTTCTTTTGTTTCTGGGAATGGCCGTTACCAATTTGAGCCTCTGTGAAAAACCTGTATTGATATATACAAGGTGCGAAAAAATCTCGACCGATATATAACAGTCTAGTTTTTTTCCTGTATGAATCAATGAAAAAACTGTACTGTTATATATAAATACAGATTTGAAATGCTCATTGAAGTGTACTGAGTATAATGGGTTAGTAAGTACAAAGGAAAAGTTCCAAACCATGCGATAAGCGGGCGTACAGTCACTGACTGGCATAACACCATTTCTAAAAGCTTTTAAAGTAGGTGCATGTCTTACGTTTGTTGAAAGGTTGTTCCAATCATGAACTGTCACGAGTAAGAAAAAATTGTTATATTGGTTTGTTTGGGAATGCAATGGTCTCACTGGTCTTTATTTCGAAGGGAAGGGTTAACCCTTACCCTAGGTTGTACGGAGACAGTTATCAAAAATTTAGGTAAACGAGTTTTGTTAGGTATTCAGGTGCAAGGCAATTCAATTTATCATCTTACAGAACATTATCAGTCTGTGAACTCGTTATCTTTTCTAGCGATGACAAATTAATTTTCCTTTTGGGTTTATCGAGAGAGAAAAGTTTGTTTGCTCCCGATACAATATGAGTACATTCGATTTTGGTTATTGTTAGGCATGCGCTTTGCGTACTCATTATACGTGATTAGTAAGTCTACCTCTTTACCTTTTTTGATACACTACACAACCCCGATATTCTCGTGTCTTGCACGGCGACTTAAATGCGGATTGCCTGTGTTTTACACAGAGCACGCCTTAAATAATACCATGTCATATTGAGTAAAACTTCTTACACAGAAACTTTTGCTCTTATTCACAATTTCGAAAAAAAACATTATTGTAAAATCCTAGGACTTTCAGCAGTCATGCCAAGGCTCCCTGATTGTCAATGTACTGTATTCCTTGAAATGTTCGCGGATACAATATTTCGCGTATTTCACAACGTCGGCATTTTCGCAGAGACAAACTTTCGCGGATTTGTAGTAACCGCGAATTCCGCGAATATTAAATCGCTACGGCTTAATTACAGATTTTGGAGGCTACGTTTTTGATGCATGACCTTGACCATTGGGTTCTTTTAATTATTTTATGTTTGACAAGTCGCGCCTAAAGCGCTACGTTACTCGATACCTTTCATTTATTGACTAGTCGAACACGGACGGTTGTTCCGTGAACACTGTTTACTTAATTCCTTACCTTTTTCACTATGTGATTGAGTAAGATTTAGTCAGACCCATTAGCTTTTATACTCATTTGAATCATAACTGACTTTATCTTCAAAATTTCAATACTAATTTATTACTCATTATTGAACTGTACATCGCTTTCATTAATGTAGCACTTGATCGTTATTGTACTTTTAACAAAGGATTACACCTACTCCAAAAAAGTGAAATCAAAGTCATTCAAATTATGCAAACTGTAAATGCTTTTGTATACGCCGTGACTAGCAAATAACGTCAATAAGCAGAATATTTATAAATAATTGACTTTTTCAGGGTCCAAACAGGTATCTATAACATACATACATAATTCTTTACACATTTCTATAGCACCTGTTTTTATATACTTCTTGTGTAAGTAGATTATAATAAATATTCTGCACGTTTATGTTTTTATTTGGTTGAAGCTAGAAATGTTCGCGGCTTTGTTATGAGTTACATATTCGCGGCTAAAAAGATTAGCGGAATCATCACAATCGCTAAAAGCGCGAGCTTAAAACTTGACCATTGACCAGATATATATAGAAATCACATGCTATGTCACAAGACCAAAAATGCTCGGTTAGGATTAGAGCACTTTATGAATCGTGCATTTGTTAATAAAATAGAATGTCATATGATACATGTTATGTTAAAGTCTTATAACATTTTTCTGTGTTTTCTAATAGTTTAAATATTGATGTTGATGATAAAGGTGATTATAGTAATGATGATTATAATGATAATGATGACGCATAACTTTGACAGTAATGTTTTATTTAATGTATAAAGGATTATATAAATAAATAATATTATTCGACGGATATATTTCTGCTAATTATCAATGAAAATAGGTATAAGCAGACGCGATTTTTGTCAAAAGAATATATTCTTGTACACACTACCAGGGACAGACGGATAAAGATATATTTAAATGCATTTTATCATCTTAAAGTACACAACCATTCCCTACAAGATGGTGTATTATTGATAGAAAATTATAAATTGTTAATGTCATAATTCATGTTTGAAAATGATAAAAAAACGCCAATCACGTAAGCCACACACGCAATTTTATCACAAGTATATACTCGTGTACACACTACCAAGGATAGACGGACAAACATATATTTAAATACATATTTTAATCTTAAAGAACACATCCATTTCTATAATAGGGTGTATTATTTATTAAAATATATACAATATTTACCATATTACCATTACTCCGACCTTTACCACCATTACTCTGACCTTTAACACCATTACTCTGACCTTCACCAACCTTTACTCTGACCTTTACCACCATTACTCTGACCTTTATCCACCTTTACTCTGACCTTTACCGACATTACTCTGACCTTTACCCACCTTTACTCTGACCTTTACCACCATTACTCTGACCTTTACCCACCTTTACTCTGACCTTTACCACCATTACTCCGACCTTTACCCACCTTTACTCTGACCTTTACCCACTATGGGATTAGAGATATGAATGCATTTAAATTCAAAGATTGATCATTGAACAAAATAGCGGCCATTGATCTAGGGTTAGACGCTTGTGTGGGTCATGAAAATCTAACATAGAGTTTTGGTTAGTGTTAGACGCATGTGTATATCTTTTATGTTTAAAAATTGTTTTAGAAGCATAATTATATACATATATAAAATTTCACTTAAGTGTGGTATCAACCTTAATTACAACATACAGGATCTTTAAGTAATTTGTTTGGCGTTTAAATGTTAAATTTGTCAACGCTAGGCGATATTCTCCTTATTTAATACCTTCTACTTCTTTAGACCTTCCGTCGAAGTGTTTACTGATACTTTATGTATTTAAAGTTTTAAATCAGTATATAATGCAGACTTTCACGCAATATGATTTATTCATGCAAAAAGAAAAGGCAATTTTCATATGCGACTTGTATTAAAACAGATGTCTTATTGGTAACCAATCATCCGTGTGTTATCATATAAAACTGGTGAAATTGAACATTGGTTTATATTTAATGTACATCAGATATATTCTGCGAGTATTTCCAAAAGATCAAGTGAAGATCATCAAGCTTGAATATTTTTTGTTAATAAGTTATTCCACATGAGAAACATATTTTACTTCTTGGAAGTTTGTAATTAATTTTCTAAATACCTGATGATCAAACATAAAAACAACTCAAACAAGCATTTATTAGAAAAGGTTATTATCAAAAGTCAAGGCCAATTATCGAAAAGCAAACCTTGATGATTGGGAATCAAAACCATTCATAAATAACAAAAATATGGCCAATTTAAAAATAATAATTTGACATTAAACTTCAATGTCATTTAAAGATTAATGTCAAATTCAGACTCATCTACTTAAAGGTATTGTTTAATTGATTGTGTTGTCCACTTTCTTGTGATATACACAAACAGACATTTTGAAAATCATTCCTGTCGAGTTTGATTAAGATTGGTTGAGAGGTTTAAGGAAAGAAGCGCACAGAGACACAGATGGCTAAATAATATGATAGCCGCAACGGCATACCTCCTTATAACATTCAAATTATATTAAGAAATGTTGTAGCGTTGTAAAATTTCCATTTTCATGTCTAAATATTTTTCACGATTTTAATGATTAAAAGCTTTTTATTCTCATTTAAAGGGATTTCTCCGGCGAGTATATTGAATCATGTTGTAGATAAGGTAAAAGCAAATAATAACAAAGATAAAAAACAAGTGTTTGAACTATGTGGCCATAGATTTATTTTATAAACCGTACAACCAGAAGCTTGCTGAGCTTATTGGACAGGAGTTCAATTACAATATGTAAATTGATACGTTTACAACAATTACTTAGATAGTGTCTTTTTGATTTTACATGATTTAGATTTTATATAAATTTACAGATAAACCGTTAAAAAATGTATGTATACCTGTATAAATGTATCTATCCTAACAAACTGGGTGTAAATTATATTTTAACCGTTTAATCAAAACAATTTAACAAACAAAACAAATATCGGAACATGTCCTCTACATACAGTGAAAAATCAATATAATATGTTTACAAGCAACAATTCTCTCAAACTAACGAATGACAAACGAATCACGACCAAGCACACGCTTACAATACAATTAATAACATTCATGACGTCGAAAATTAATTCGGACTATAACTAATAATATCTGTCATATGTTGCGGTTCGGACCGGAATATCCGTCCCGAGGGGACCCCGCCCATTGGGCGGTAACGAGGCTTGCCGAGTTACCGCCCATGGGCGGGTTCCCGAGGGACGGATATTCCGGTCCGAACCGCAAACATATGTCAGATATTTTTTCTTGCATATTCTGCCATATTATTTCATATTTAAAATTGTTTATCTCAATATGATATACGTTCATGGAAATTAAAGTAATTTCATTCATAACTATTTTCTTACAATAGCGTATGAACTTACAACTTAAATAACAACGGCGAAATGACGTCATCCTAAGCACATATTTCCCTTCTAAAACGACGTCATTTTAACGCGGTTCATTCATAAAGTGCGCTAAAATGACGTTGTTGTTTGGCACGCGACTCATCTGGCACCCCCCATGCCAGATGAAATTTCCGGCATGGGTAAAACTCACGGAAACGCCAGTCTACTATGCAAGAAAACGTTATTCTTGCAGATAGTTTTTCCCCAGTGTGCTGAATCATGTAATTATATCCTGGTATCATTAGTAGAGATGAGACGAAAAAGACAGCAATCACATTCTCGTTTCTCTGGACGAAACAATTTCTCGGCGGCCGACCACTCTTCGTTTTCTCTCGTGATTTAGAGTAACCTTGGAGCTTGCCTGCATGAATTAATAGCATAAATGAAAAAGTTATTTATGCTATTTATTTAGACATGTCATCTTACATTCTTAAAACAATATGATTATGTTCAGTACATTAGAAAATGTTTATCAATTGAAAAGTATTCTTTTCTACTGAGCACAGACTGTTATTTTATTTTACAAAAATATGAGGAAATTGAAACTAATAATTACCCTGTATCAAAAACTAAAAAGAGTGTTCAAAATAGATTTCACATATTGGAACTGAATAAGTAGACCCGATCAAACATGCTGGACAGTTTTCAAACTGTTTACCGTTGATTTTTTTTGTAGCGCTTTTACAAGTCGTCACTAAGGTTGTGTCAATTTTCCGCTTTCTTCCTCGCTCATTCCTGTTTATGATCACGGTTTCGCCTTTTTTAACTGTTTTAGCCAGCTAAAAAGTGTACCCTGGTGGCCTTATAATTGGAATGTCATCAACCTGTTTGCAAAATCGTATACTTTTCAGTTTTTCAACATCGTCATATTTTTACACTTATCGCTTACATAACTGCTGTTCAAAATTTGATCACTTAACCATTTCCTGTCTAAATGGCGTCAAATTTGGATATTATGTCACTTAAATATAATAAAACGTGTTGGTAGAATATGTGGAAAAGAAATAACACTCTGGGTGTGTGTAATCATATTTTTAATATCACAGGGAACACATGTTTTGCACAATAATTCAGTTAACTTGGGCTGAATTGTAAATTGACGATCGCCGTAAATATGAAAGTATTAATGCATTTAATTAAACCCCTACCCTAACAAGACCTTAAATCCCATATTTTTTTGATTTCATCGTTTTTTTCATGAACATAGGTATTTTTAAAGTAGCCTTCTTAAAAAGTCAAACAATGTTTGTTTCTGCAGACGATATTTAACTATCCCCCCATATTGCAATTTGGACGTTTTTGAAATAAAATATCATCAAAAGATAAAATTCTACCACAAACTCACTTATAGATTAATATGAAGCTAGATGATAAATACTTTTCTTGTTCGAACACAAAGCATATACGCAATGTTTTGCATTGTTTATGATGCTGTTATTTTAAATCGTTGCAACGTTTTATTTCGTAAATATTGGCTTAAACTATAAACACATGTTAATTGGTTGAAAAAAGATCCGTTGATTGCAGAAAGAACAATTGTTTTCTGGTTAATTTTCCTGCAATCGATTCCTGCAAAATATATTATAGAAATTTGTGTCATAGTATAAAAAGAGACAAAAAAGAACATATATCGGTTATGCTGTTAAAAAAAACATTTGTATAGTAAGTGCTTCGTGCACCAACCTGTCATGCTCGCAACATGTTCACGGGTGTGATAAAAAGGTTGTCATTATCTGTGTAAAATGAAACATAACAGCCGTTAGTACATATTTATCTCGTTAAAACTGCAAATTTTACTTATTTTCAAAATAAATATCTGCATAAAATATGTTACATTTAAGATCATATATATGTCGGAGAGTAGCTTTAATATTTCCCGGGAAACAGTGGAAACTTGAAACGATCAATTTCCATTTAGTTTGCTAAAAGATGAAATAATGTGTATGAATCTTCAACATCATGGCAAAGTGAAAATCTTAACAAGAATCTCCAAAAACAAATCTACCTTGTTTAGAATTCGTTCGAATAACATCAAAACATTGCTCTCTTTAGCCACTGAGTTTTAGCTCATAATATAAATGAGTTTAAAATCTTTTACTTTACGTTAAGTATAAAAACCACCTAACCACAAAACTAAAAGTTAAATAATTTGTCGTTGTATTAATACACATATTTCTAAATGCCTTTTTGGTAACGTCGTTTTAAATTCTATACAAATAGAAGGTTAGCGAAATTAAATCTTTCACAAAAGATGTCTTATGTTACGCCGTCTTATTGATTAATAGCTTTTAATCATAGATATTTTTTTTAATTTGATGATAAGCAAATCATCAATAATAATACTATTTGTAATTAATAAAGTTATGTAAACTAATTTTGGTAATATACCTTTTCTTAAAATCAACACCATCGCATAAAAAACGTTTCGTAAAATTTGGACTTATCCATATAGTGGATACTTTTGCTTGTTTGTATTTGATCAAGAAATGTATTTTTATTGATTTACTGATTAACTGTTCTATACATAAGTAACATTAATGAATTACCCTTTCTTTGTTACTAAATGACCCTTGCAAAGCAAATTAAATGATATTCATCACTTTATAGGTTAAAATATGTTTCTGAGTGTCACGATTCGCTCTTGTCAACAATATTTAGTGTCCATTTAAAAATAAAGTCATGAAAAGGGATAGTAAGGTAAACTGAATACATGTTAATTGGTCAACATATTTTATCAATTGTTGTATCATCAATTTAGTATTAGAATTAACAAAGTATTTTTATGAATTTTGGTGTTATGGTTTTACTTGAACAGAGGAGTCTCTCCTTACCTAAAGGTTCTATTAGAGTATCATTTTCGACCACTATTATGGAAGAATAGTTTAAAGCATGTAATTGTTTTATTAAGTCTTTCGTCGCGCAAAGACAATTAAAGTAATTTAGGTACTTTCCAGCTTTGGTGTTGGCGGAATGCCTCAGGTGCCCCTATGTGCATTATTTCATCATTGACAAATACCCGGGTAGAGCCACAGACATTGTGTAAGACTGCTGGATAACGTCCTCGCACCAAAAAGAAACGTACCAGAATTTGAACCAACAGAAGTTAAGCACAAGCGGTTTATAAGCTCCATCAGTGTATAAAATAAATGACATCTCATGGTACTAAATAAATTATAATATCAAACAATTACAATCATGGATCAATCATATTGAAAAACGTTTGAGAATTTGAAGCCTCAAAACTCGTGTAAAGAAAATCAGACTATAATAAAGTATAGAAATTGCAATCATTTGAAAGATTTCTGAAATATATCAAATAATTTTTAAATCAGTAATAAATTGAAAGATATACCAGTACTAGTATTCATTTACCCAAAATAATATAAACCAGTGATTTTAGATTCACTTGTTTTTATTGTGTTACAGAATATTTAATGAACTGGCCAGACATCTATGAAACGTTAACATTATATTAAAATGGAACAGAAGTTAAACTGATGTGCAATTTTAAAAGTATTATGTATTGTATGAAACAATTTTAAAACATGACTTTCTACACCAAAGATTACAGAATTTGTTTATCATACTTCAACTGTTGCTGGTTGGTATAGTCCAGTCAATTTGTGAAAAAATACTTCAGAAATTGGGAAAAGCACTAAACTTGGTACAAATGAACTTTGATATATATATAAGAAGAAATGAGCATGGGTCCCATTTTTTAAAATCTAATATGGCGGGAAAAATCCAAAATGGCCGCCATACGTGTTAAATATTTCAAAAACGCTTGTTTTTACTAAGTTTTCACGACCCTAGAAATCAGATGAAATAAAATATTGTAGAGGTCCGACATCGCCGTCTTCTAAAGATGTTAAGACATCATTTTTTACAACATTCCTTTTTGTTTACAATGTTAATTTATCACAAGGAAATACTTATCAAACAGATTAAACAAAAGTATTTAAACATTCTAGCATAACTCAAGCAAATGGAAATTAAATATCTGCTCGTCAAGTCAGGTGTACACCTTTTATCTTGTTGATCGCTGTGAAAGGGATTAAGCAAAGAAGGTGTGAATAAAAGAATTATAAGCTAACATGTTTTAAATTTTAGCAGTCATTTGGTATTTGAATTGTCATATCATAAAAATATGAAACTTTATAAAAGTGCATTTTTAAGAATATGTGAAAGAAAAAAAACGAAAATCCGGCGGACATATATAATGTACATTTTGTCAAAGCAGATATGTAGATGTTATCTTTGTCTCTGGTCAAAGTATGCGTTACAGAAAATAAATTCATTCTAAACTATCCCTTATCTTCATATGAAAGTACATGACAGTCCATTTGTTGTATAAAATGGAATGATAATTTTGTAGGAATTTGCAGTTTACAGACTCAGATTTTGACATACTTTTGATGAAATAACTGCTTTTAGACAATACACAATGGTTTTCGATTGATTAACTGCTAACTTGACACCAACGTTAAAGACTAATCTAGTTAGAAGTTACACTAACTCATTATTGTCAATAACATCAACCTTTCTTTACCTTCGGGATATAATACCCCTCATCCTTCTTTAATGCCACCACCACCCTTAATTATATGTCAAATTCCATTTGGTGTCCCTGAGAGTGCCCTGTCTCACAAAGTATTAAACTTAGTTGCTGGGTTTCATGACTTTTGGTCTCCGTTTGCAATCAAATCATGTTTTCTCATATTTTTAAACAAAATTCCAAAAGGCATGTTCTTACAAGTTTTTACTTTAGACATTACAAAGTCAACAGCCCTTTATATGAAGACTCGGCATTTCCGCGCTATAATCAGATCAAGGAAAACAATGGACAAACGTGCTAGATAATTTTCCATATCTTGGCACTGTTTTTTCTTCTGAGGGCCTCAAATGTTTGTAAGATTCTAGATACGTCACCAAGTCGAATGGGACATTGAAAATAATATAAGTACGCCTTGCTGCCCATAAAACATTAGATACCTAGGGTATTTGTGCTAGGGTTTGTTGTTATAGCTCAGCAGTTTCAAGACTTGACAACAAATTCCAAATGTTCGTTGACATGCTTAAACAAGACAAGAGTAAAAGATATTGATTTTCATCATCAAGGTCAAGAACGTAAATTCCAAAATAGGTTTAAAAGCAGGTTTTGTTCCTTTGTGACAGATTTGATCTGACATGTGAAATTCTTTTTATGATATGTGACGTAATTACGAACAATTCAATAGAATGAGAATGATGGTTGAGACTTTGTACAGTTTCGAAGCTCAAATAGGATAAACATAATGGTTATCTTGCTTGCAGTTAGAAATGTCCCAAAGAGCAACTTTACAAAGATAAAGAGCAAATATCCCAACTAAGGCTCTTTGCTACCAATCCCAGTTTTGTAATTTTGTTCTAGAACAAAAAAGTGACATTGACCTTGCTCCCAAATATCTAAATAGCAATCCAAATCTGCATCTTAATATAAGCTACCCACACAGCAAGTTTAGAGTCAATAGGTGAAAGCAAACTCAAATTATTACGTGAAAACTGAGTTTCTTTTTTAAGCGACAGTGATCTTGACCTTGTGCACACACACCTTGGTAGCAAAACTAATTTGCATCTTGATATAAGCTACCCACATACTAAATTTGATGTCAACAGGCCGAAGCAACCTCAAGTGATTGAGCGGAAACTGAATTTCTATTATTGTGCAACAGTGACCTTGACCCTAATCACAGACACCACCGTAGCAGCCCCAATATGCCTCTTGATAAAGCTTACCATACACCAAGTTTGTTGTCAATAGGTCAAAGCAAACTCGAACTATTGAGCGAAAACTGAATTTCTATATTTAGCAGCAGTGACCTTGATCACAAACACCTGGAGAGTAATCCCAAGCTGCCTCTTGATATAAGCTACCCAAAACCACAAAGTTTGGTGTCTATAGGCAAAAGCAAGCTCAAGTTTAGCGGAAACAAGAAGTTGACGTCCGCTCACCTGCCCTCCTGCCGACTTCGGCTTAACAATTACCGGTTTTCGTTGAAACCTGATTAACAAATTTATATGACTTATCATTTTCAGGACTGCATTCCATGAACGTTGGTCTCTGTTATATTCATATTTTGAGATTCCTATGATTGATTAAGCATGTAATGTCACGGTTGTTATTGTTATCAAGTCTAAGGCTGTCAATCCTTTCAGGACTATGTTTAACTTAAACTTCAGTTAAAGTCTTACATCAGATAGACTTCCGTCAACTAGAGAGATACTTGATATCATTATAATGCATGAAATAGGACGCTCAGCATCACCCATAGAATTCCAATATGCATAGAGCGTAAATGATGAAAATTGAAATAAAAAACTTTAAAGGAACACGCAGGCAAATTAATGACAATACCAAAATTATCTTATGTACTCAAATCCCGCTAAAATGACATCTGTAAATGTCCAAGCATGAATTTTGGTATCAATTCTATTTATTTTGAGCTTGAACAAAATTTAGCCGCCGACAAAATCACCGATGACTGTCAAGTGTATGTATTTTGAGGATTTACAGATTAATGAATGAAAAATTCAAAACGAAGAAATGAAAATGTTGCCTGTGTCTCCTTTTAAAAACATGAAAAAAAATATTTGTGTTATATCTTTAAGGTTGCAATCACTCTCAAATTAAATCATGAATAATCCAACATGGAAGTGGTGTTACATTTAATAGATCTGAGAGCTCAATGCATACAGGACCGTGAGTGTATTATATGCCTAATGAGGGTCAATCCACCCTGGCTAGGCACTCTATAGTGTAACCTTGGATATATACGCTTTTGTTCTTTCATTTTCATAGTATCATAAGATTTGTTTAACATGGAATTTAGCTAGCAAAATATTGTTGATTAAGCTGAAGGAAATATAAATACTTCCATTTTTCCTTCCATTTACAGGAATGGAATATGTTAAGACAGAAAATTATGTAAATTAAGACATTACTATTTGAATATTTCTTATATGGTAAATTGCTCATTTTCTACACATAAAACATTTTAAGGCATTATATCTCATAGTTATTTGACATGATCGTTTACTTAGGATTACAACAAAAAAATTGAATATGAGAAAATAATCAAAAAAATATTTCAAGGAACTAAAATAGACTGTTTTGTAATTTCAGTAACTTGTTACCATAGAAACAGAAACAATTAATAGCATAAAAACTAGTGTAAACTGTGGTAATTTCCAGTATAATTTGTAACTATAAATAGCCTCTACTGGAAAAGAAAGGTGATATTTCCATGTAATGGCGGCCATTTTAAAAAATGGCTGCCATGGCAACCATCTTGGCATATATAAAATGGGTCCTATGCCCAAAATGTTTCTTTTGCCTTTATTGATATCTGTGCAAAGTTTCATGCTTTTCCCATTTTCTGAAGTATTTTAGCATATTTTGTTACAAATTGACTGGACTAGTAGTTTATTGCACAGGAAACAACCATTGTAGGATCTTGTATCAAAACTATTTTCTTTTGGAATTTCAAAACTCGACCCGTTTCTGAACAATTTAAAATGATTATAAACATACGTAACTGAATGTAACAAAATGATCATTAATGTTAAAAATTAAAGAATTGTATATATTTTAAAAACATGATTATGTTTGATTTTTTCAACTCTGCAAATATTTTGATCAACATGTTTGGAAAGTTTATTTTTCTTATTATAACTTAATGATTTAAGTTTCCAGACGTTCATAATAATAACTACATTTGCAAGGTATTCACTTGGTTTAGGCAAATATTTTTTTCTTTAAAAATTTATATTTTCGACTAATTTAAGTGATCTGAGATCAAAAAAGGGTATGACTTGTATATGACGCAGTTTTGTGAACCAACATGAAAGCCTTGTGTAATAAATGTAGTGTGCAACTTGATTTGTTTCTTGTCTTGACTAAACAAAACGATAATTAGTAAAAAATGGATTGAACTCGCCGAGCGCGATTGTTTGTTAAAAAACAATAAATGTAAATAGTGTAACGGAACGCCGGACAAAGATATCATGAATTAAATTAATTCATTGTAAAGTCTAAATCCATTCCTTTAATATATTATATATTTCGTAAAAATTATAAAGACATAATATCATAATATATAAGTTTGTTTTGTTTGTTTTGTTTTGGGTTATACGTCACATCGACACATTATAGGTCATATCGAGACGTTCAAGCTTTACTGGTGGAGGAAGTCCTCAGGTGCCCTTCCGTGCATTATTTCAGGCACGAACGGGCACCTGAGTAGAACCACAGACGTTCCGTAAGCTAGCTGGATAGCTTCCTCACATGAAAGTATCCAAAATTCCTGTCGGAATTCGAACCCACAGCGATGAGGGGCAAGTGGTTTGAGCTCAATGACCACTCGGCCACGGACGCCGCTAATATACAAATAAATAAATTTTAGTAAAAAAAAACGGATTATATAAAAGACGTGCGAATGTTTTTAAAAAACACGACAGAAAATTAGCCTTCTTTAACAGATCAAATTACGTCTTTTGAATAAGTACAAAGATAGAAGAAAAAATTTTAAAAAACGCCAACACATAGTCCTTACAATGATACTAAAATATAATAGTTTATACTTCCAATAAAATGATATGCGCAAGACAAAATTGCAACAAATTATTAACGTCTATCAGTCATAAATTTTCATCTTATTTGCAAAGGATGTTCATTCCGATAATGTTTAATACATAAAAATAACAAACATTGATGAAATCAAATATATTTAGAAATATATTAAGAAATAACATTAACCTATCAAACATTATTTATGTTGAATTTTGGTGGAATACCATTTAAAGCTAACAGTTTGTTAATAAATATCCGTAAATGAATGCCAGAGGCTCGCATAATATGATTTTATTCAACTCGTTCAATAAATTTAGTATTAAACCTACACTCATTTAATATCCTCTATTTATTGTATACTATGCGCTATTATCATTTCACTTACTTCTATTGTGTTCACTTTTTATAATGAACGTTGCAAACTTGTTTTATAAACACAAATCAATTTAACACATATGCCGCATCATTTCAAATGTGTGTGTAACGGCCCTTTTTCAGCTCTCTAACATCCTTTTCGAATATAATCTTACAATCTCTTTTAGACAGTGTAAAACTATCATCCCAGTCTGAAGCCTTAATTAAATAATGCTTACCCTTGTTACCTCGATTGTTGCAAAAGTTTGGCTTTGACTTAGAATATGCTTAAATCTCATAACTTCTGCGTTTTGAATCCTCCCTATCAATTCTTTGTAAAATAACTTATAAATAGCGTACTCAATTATGTTAGTTAACTTCAGATGTCTTATTTGGCTTGCATTTATTTGGACGTTTTCGTGATGACGTGTCTTTTTAGAATTGTAAATAATATCAAAAACCGACCAACGAAACAATCGCTTGAGAATAATAAGTGATTCGTCAAGCATCTCTATGATAAAAAAAAGTTTAAATTCAGAGTTAAGTTTAGAAAGCTGCTCTTGTAAAGATTGTTCGGATATCTTTGTATCATGTAAACCAAAAAAAATGTCCCATAACATTGTTTACCTTATATCGTTCAGTATTTTCCACTACTTTATTAAACAAATTTGATCGTTTAACCCACGTAAACTGCTGTACTTTTTAAAAAGGCTAAAATACAAAGCATGGCTTATTAGTCTCGTCATCGGTTTCCGAATAAGTCCGATAATGTTAGGAATATATACAATATGAGTGAAGAAAGAAATTGTAATTATACAATGTATGTATTATATAGATATCGAATTGTTTGTTTTCATTTAAAATCAAATTATGTTCCTTCTCAGAAATAAAAGGTTGTTCTGGCAAGAACATATGTAGGTTATTAATAATTCCAAATCTGATGAAAGTACAGGGCACTATGCTTGATCCACTTTTTTCTAACTTTCAAGAATGAAATCCTTTTTCAACTTTTGCTCATCTGTATAGTTTCGGCATTTATCCAATGTGTTATGTCCTGTATCGGAGAAGATAATTTTCTTTTCTCTTGTGCTATTTCGAAATCCGGTTGATTCTTTTGTTATTAAATCAATGTATGACTTCAATAATATGCCCAAAATAACCACTTGAATTAAACTGATCAAAATTATGTCTCTATGTCTTAAACTGAAACGAAATACCAAAGTGCTGATGAATTGGATTTACAATAATTAAAGTTATCACAAAAGACGCAATTTTATGCATTTTCACATTCCTATCTTTTACATCTTATGCTTTAACCACAAGCATCAATTATCGCTAACGAAGACATGTTTTACTTACACAATTTGGAAACATCAGCTCATTATTTTATAAAGGATATTTCTTTGTGTACGACGGAATTTTATGTCATTGAGTGAGCTTGAAAAACAGTATTTCGAAAGGTTGCTCACTTTTTTTGAAGTCCGTGAAATGAAATAGAATAACATATTAACAACATAAAGAAACACATTTTCTTTTTGTTTTATTGTTAGACACATGCAGAAAAAAAACTAAATATTATCTTAAATATCGAGTTATGTCCTTCCCTTTGGTAGTTCTAAATTTTAGACAAATTTTCCATAAAGACTTGAAGTGTTGGGCTTCAAGAACCAAGTTCAAAATTTCAACGTTAAATGTTGATGATACTATTTATTTTATGCAAAAACATATGAATGATCGCTTGATCTGATAATTAAAACAAGCAATTCTTGAAGAGGAAAAGACACACCATGCGAGCTTATTTCTGTATCTTTCGGAGAAAGTTTATAATACACTATGCTTCAAAATATGGAATGATATTGGGGTAAAAATCACACAGTGCCTGCTTACTGTTACAATTTATTCATTGACACTGCTTTTGTGCTAATTCATTATTGGTACAGTCACTATGCATGCGTGTACTTTCATCACGTTTGTTGACAATTACACACTGCCTGCTTACTGTTACAATTTACTCATTGACGCTGCTATTGTGCTTATTGATACAGTCCATATGCATGCTTGCACTTTCATCTCGCTTGTTGACAATGATACCATGCTTGCTGGCAGTTACAACTTGTTTTGTGTTTATTCCCTGATGTATTTTTCATATTTTCATTTGAGTGAATGACAGTGCAATCTAGCGTAAAGGTTTATATCATCATGCTAATAATTTGTAATGAATATAAGAAGTGATCAACCAGTATGGAAAATGTTATCTGGCACTAGGCAAAATATAACTAAGCATAATGTCATTTCAAAATTATGTCACATTTTAACAACAATAATTATTTGCCGGAAAGATTATCGTGGATATCTGAATATGTATAGACAGATCTATCAGTAGTTACTCCCCCTTCTTTTAAATTTGCCATTTGTCGTAACTTTATTTAGCAAACTGTTTACAAATAGACTATCGGTCACTTCTTTTACCCGTAGCATTGACTATATATTCTGTATACATGCCATAACGTCCAAATATAGGCCATATCAATTAACATTGACTCGTTTTGACTGGACTGGAATTTGTCACAGGACTGTGACCAGTAATGATAATGGTACATCTAATTTAAGTGATTTGATTTGATTTAGGGGCCAGATTAAATTTTAGCGTCTACATCTCATTTGCTTAGATTAAATTGTTTTTCTTAGAAATGGAGGACTTGCGGTTTGAAATTACTGAATTTCCAAAAAATTAAGGTGGGGAGGGGAAATCCCGGGATCGTATTAGATGTAGAGGGAAAACTAATAAACTAAATTTCTATAAAGATTATTGTCGTAATAAAAAAAGGCCCCAAATTTTAAAAAACGTTAAGTTTTTATTTTTATTGATTTAATTAAACCCCCGGTAAAAAAAAATTTTTAACTTAGGAAATAAAAACATACTATGAGTTTATTTCAACCAAAATTTTAAAAATCCCAAGAAATCACTTTTTTAAAAATTAAATCCCAATTAGGGGAAAAAAAACTAATTTTTAAATTTGGGTCCAAACCCCCGGATCCCTATATTTTTTAAAAACACGATCCAGCTTTTCCCCTGAAAACCCAAAATTTCTTAAACGGGCCCAAATTCCCCGGGATTTTTTTTATTTTTCCCCCAAATACCATCCCGACTTTTTTTAAAAAACTATATTTTTAAAGGGGAAATTTCCCCCGGGATCCCTAATGTTTTAATACATCCCCCGAAAACTTATTTTTTTAACTGGTAAAAATTTACCCTTTAAAATTTTTAAAAAACCCGATCCCGGCTTTTTTTAAGCTGAATTGAAGCCCAATTTTGTTTACCTTTTCTTTTTGGGCAAAAACCACTTTTGGTGAAATATCCCAACGACTTTATTCCCATTATATGTTTGTAAAACCCCAATTAAATAAAGATTGTGGGGCGAAATGCTTTTGGTCGGGGGTGTTGTGTGTGCCCTTTTTAGGGTTTTCTTTTAAAAAAAACGTTTTTCCCTTTAAAAAATTCGTTTTTTTTAAAAATTTTTTTTTATAAAAAATAAAAACTTATTTAGAAATTTTCTAAAAAAACTTTAAAATTTATGAGGGATTAATAAAAATAATAATTTTTATTTTTAAAAATTTAAATAAAAAAAAAATAATAAATAATAAAAAATAATAATAAATAATTATTATTATTTTTAATTTGATAATACATCGGAGTAGGTGGCCCATTTCCCGATTCCCTATATATTTAATCCCCAAACCCCGGATCCCCCGGGCCTTTTCTATAGGCGGGCCCCAAAATTTTAATTTAAATGGGAAATTTTGAAAAAAAAGGGGACAAATTTGTTTTGGGAAATGGTTTAAACCCCAAAAAACAAAAAAAAATCTCTTTCAAAACGCAAAAACAAACGGGGGCCCCCGGTTAAATCAAATTTTTGAAGGGTGAAAATTTCCAAATTCATATTATGCTTACTTTCATTTTGCTTGGGGGACTAAATTGCATCTTTCATTTTGTGTCCCCAAACATCATTTTGTAATTTTAAAAAGCATTTAAAATTTGGCAATGGAAATATCAAAGCTTAAAATACAGCCCGGACATGTTAAAAATATTTCATCCCGGCTATATTGCACGGGTCATTCACCCATATAGACACGGGGATTTTAAACATCAAAAAAAGTTTTTAATTTAAAAGCAAGCTTTGGAAATTAAATTGTAAACAAACCCGTGATGAAATTTGAAAGCATGCAAAATGCCCTTGTACCAAAAGCCCCAAGGCAAGTGTCAAAAAAAAAACAGAAGCAGGAAGTGTTTTAATTTTGTCAAAAACCCCCGGAAATGAAACGGGCTTTTTGTAATTTTTTAACCTAAAATATCTTTCCATATTAAATTTTTTAGCGCCCGTCATCTTAAAATTTTTGTGAAATTTCATGGAGGAAAAAATAAAATGTTTTTAATTTAACAGTGATTTTTGGGATTTTTTTTAATTTGTACTTTTTTTTTACAAGTAAGAAAATCTAATTAATGATTGTTACAGACAAAAAAATTTTAATTTTTTAAAAGATGTGTAAAAAATTAAAAAAAAGCGCCCAAAGGAATTTTTTAAAAAAAAAAATTTTTTTTCTAAAATTGTCATACAAATTTCTGAGTTTTTTACTTACCTTCAGGAAAGGGGAACATTCATGCTTTTGCACTTTGGGCCTTTCAAATTAAATTGTCGTAGGATAAATTTAAAAAAGCCCCCAAAAGGTCAACCAAGAGCAAATTTTGCCTGTGATAGGGAAAGGGAGGAAAGGAAGTGTATTTTTTTAGGGCTGTTTAAAAAGTAATTTTTAAAAAGGAGACAAATTTTTGGGGATTGTTAGAAAAAAATTTAAGTAAAAATAAATTCCCATTTTAATTACGTTTGAAATTTAAAATTAATTTTTAAGGGTTTTTTTTTGCCTAAAATAGGGCCCTTATTAAATTTGAAATTAACGAAAAAAAAAAAATTTTTTGTACTAATTGAACATATTTCTCTTTCATTAAAAAGTTGGGGGTGAAATTTTTATTTTTAAAAAATTTTTTCTCTAGAAAATTTTTCAAGTTTTTAATTTCACGAATTTTAAACAGTAAAACCCCCAAAAGCATAAACTTTAAAAGGGATTTATTAAATAAATGAATTTTCCCAAGGGTAACAATTTTTTAAAATAGTAACAAATAAAGATCAAGTCAAATCAAAAAAGTAAAAATAAACGATTATAAATTTTATTTCGATTTTTGGCTGGGGCCCCCTTGTTTTTTAAACAAAATGTAATATTTTTTTTATAAAAAACTGATGATTTTAAAAATTGTATTTTTTTTTTTATCGAAATAAATTTTTTCCAAACCTGTCAATTGATAGCTTTATAAAAGGGTTTTTTAAAGGAAAAATTATTTTTTGAAAAAAAACTTAC
>NW_026861934.1:0-7135 GCF_026571515.1 Ruditapes philippinarum | reverse complement strand
AATTAAAAAAATATTAAAAGATCTGTTAGATGCCCCCCAATTTATATCAATCGATTCGATTAAGTATTCATTTAAATATTGTCACGTGGACATGGCCGATTTGGTTCGGCCGAAGTCGAGCCTTACTCAGCGGTTACCCTCCCTAGCGTTTGATAGGTAAGTTAAGGGCTCACCGTGTATGTAGGATCAATGAAATTTAAAATCATTATTATCGTTAAAATTTTTCAAAAACCTATTATAACCCCATTGTCCCGAATATTATTAAACAATCCTGGGAAAAAATAATTTTTTAAAATGCTCTACTGTTATATCATTTTGACATGACATTATTAGATTTAAATATTTTCCAAAATACTCACCGCGGTTTACTTTTTCTTAAACTCCGAAAAGCTTCCCTACCTTCTTTCAATTTTGGTAAGCGCGTTTTTCTTGCGCACATATATATTATACGTTTACGCTGCTTTGCAAAAGTTCAATTCTATTTATTTCGGACTGGTTACTGTTATAATTGTGTAAATTCAAAAAATTTTTTAACCCGCCCAGAAACATAACCCCCGCCCGTGGGGGACTTAATATGTCGAAAAAAGGGGTTTATTTTTTGCCATGAGATTTCTTTTTCTCCCCTTATTTTATCCCTTTAAAAATGTTTTTGTTTTTTGTCCCATAGCCCAAATTTTCCCAACCCAAATCAATTTTTATTTTTAATAAGGCAATTTTTTTTTTTAAAACTTACCTTTTTGGAGGGAAGGTTTTTTCTTGGGGTAAAAGAGTGGGTAGGGTTTTTAATTATCCCCAGAAACCAAAATGAATTTCTTTTTATAAATTTTTTTGTCTATTCGTATTTAAATTTAAGGGATGCTACAATAAAATTATTTTAAACCCGAAAGGGATCAAAATCTGTTATAAAATTAGATGGGCCCCCATTTTTGGGATGTCAGAAAACAATGGCCAGCAACAAGACAAACAATATCAAAAAAATTTAGCACAGAAAAACATTATTTACTGTATTTTTAAAACATTTGATTAAAAGAAAAATTAAAAGAAACTTTAAAGGTTTGAACTCATGTTGTCCCAAAGTACAAATACCAAAATACAAAAAAAACTTATTACCCCCACGTTTTTATTACCCTCCCCTTTGTCTTTAATATGTAGATGTTAATTATCTTCTCTAATTGATTTCCATTACTCCCATTCCCCATTTTTAAATCTTAAATTTCTATTGTCAATAATTTATTTTTTTAAAAGTTATTAAAAAAATCGTTATATCCCCCAAAATGGTCCCCAAGCCCATTTAAAACACATCATAACCCTTGAGGGCAAACGAATTCTTTGCTGTTTTTAAACATAAAATTGTCTCTTTATCTTGACGTGACTATTTAATTATACAATGACATACCTTTCATATCTTTTATAAGTTGCTGTCATCCATTGTGTTTTAAAAAAATGTCTTACATTGATGTACCAATTAATGTTTTTTTTTTTTTATTGATTAAAAAACTAAATTTTTTCTTTAGGAAAAAAAAAATTTTCGAACAGTTTTTTTTCCGATTTACATTTACCCAATGACCTTTTAAATTTCATCTTCTTTTAAAGAATTTTTATTGTAAGGGTTATAAAGAACTGAGATATAAACTTTCCAAAAAAGATTACTCTAAATTCAAAAAAAAATTTATGTTTCAAAATTGGAAACTAACCCCTTTTAGGGAAAAGGGGGTTTTTTCCAATTTATTTGTAAGTACAAGGTTCGATTGTTTAAACAAGGAGCGTTATGTAATCAATAAATTCGCCCTTTAGACAGTGCAAAATTGATAACGGTATCTATTCAGTACAATTCGTGCACTTATTAACATACACACGTGGCAGAATAATTTACGAGTCAGGCATCATTATGAAATTTCAACAATGTATGACAAAAATAGAAATTCTAATAAAAAGTGCACCGATACGTGTCAAGATATCATTGTTAACATTATAAAATATCTTCAGATAACTATACAAATTGATCTCACGTTTCCTGGTTCACGTCCGGCAAACTCCACTTCAAAATTGTGGTGTACGGTAAAACGAGCGAACGGCATTTCCGAGATAGAGCGGAAGGTCGATTTAAACGACTAATTATGTTTTTGTCTTGTTATATAAGAGAATGTAGTTCCGTGTAGGATTGATTTAGCCTTCCAATTATCTAAGCTGTTACAAAAAGAAAATTATATCAAGCTCGGGAGAACTTTTCTCCCTGACGAAGCGAACGACGATTTGTAGAATATTGAACTTCCCAACCATAGAAATGCAAACCCTTCGGATTTCTTGAAAAAGTGTATTAGTAAAATATCAACCCGTTATATAAGAAACTTGTCCTTCGTGCAACATAAAAATTCCTGAAGGATTTCTTAAATTTGTAAATCGTATTTTTCGAGAGTATGGAGCCAAAGGCAAGAGATGGACGCAAAAAGTTCGATGTTGAGCGCAAAGGCGATATTAATTTGACGTATTAGGAGGAGCGTAGATGATAATATTATTTATATATATAAAAGCTATAGAAGTTAAAAATAGACATGAGCAAGTGTTTAGACACAAAATATATACACCTTTTAAAGACCCAACTAATAAAGTGTGATATCCTTTCACCGACTATAGCGTAATAAATGTAATCGTGAAGGTGTCACCTATGGCTGCCGTGTAGATTCCATTATTTAAGTTTCAAATTTGGATGAGGCCCGACCACTGAATCATATGCATGGCGTAATACAGGGTGTCACTAATTGGAGATCAGAACTGAAAATATTCGATTTTGTCGAATTTGCACCGACACACGTTTTTAAATGTACATAACTGTGTTAAAAATCTGGATTGATATCGAATAAGTGGCATCCTGTATTATGTCATGCATACATATTCAATTGTCGGGCCTCATCCAAATTTGGAACATTGTTTAAAAAGCAGTGTCCGTCTTCTTGTTGATTACCTTTAGTTTAAACATATTTATTTGAGCTCGATTGCGAACAAGGTCTTGCAATTTATATTAATCACTTTCGAGTACGCTTCCTGAACCAACCAGGACTGGTGTCATATGAGAAATATGGTCGTGACCCGAGTCCCCATGATTCCCAGGTAGATGGACAGACAACTTAACCACTGGGCCACCACTCCTCTCTGAAAGTCTTAATAATTGGCTATTTTAACAGGGAGCTATATTTTTTATTGCATATAAATGTCTTTTATTTCTTCTATTTTCAAACTATAGTGTAGCTTTTGTTAAAAATGTTTGATATATATTTTCATATTGATTTGGCGTTACAGGTTATTTTAAACAATATTTAATTTCAGAAATTAAATCTACGTAGTTATAGTAAGTAAACACAGCATAACAATTTAGAAACATGAATGAGAAAAATGCCAACGACTTTTCAAAATCTCTCTCCAGTAAAGTGATATATAGCAAGACGCAGCAACAACATCTTCGTCAAATTTTCCTGATTTTATACAGAGAAGAATATAACTACATAAAAACAACAAATGACACAACAAATGACACAAACCATGACACTTAAAAAAACACAAGCGATTGAAGGTTGCATGCTGGTCGGTGCTAACGGGCGTGAAAAAATATTAAAATTATAGTCACTGTTTTGAAGAGATGTTTCATTTTCAAAGTAATTGATCAACAAAATCTTAAATATATTATGAGAAAATGTTTTCCCCGATAATACTTATAAATTTGTTGCTAAAATTTTAAAAGAAGACACTCACATTTATAGGTCTATACATCATCAAGGAAGTATTTTTATATATTTATATATACGAAATTATATATCTATTGGCTCATAACTGACGTATGTTGGTATATCTGTAAGGAAGCAATTAGCACTATCTTGAAAAATTCTCTTACATTGGCGATATATAATATATATGTATAAATAAATCCATCACATAGTAATACAAGTGTCTCTATTATTTAAAGGCAAAATCTGAACATTGGTGAAATTTTGCCATCATTGAAAGATTGGTCCATATAAATTGTATTCTTTAATTCTTTTTGGTAATAAATGTCCCTTCTGTGTAATAACACCGGAATCTTAAAAATTGAGTACATACTTATGATAAAGGCGGTCCACATATTTTTTATTTATTATATAAATATTGAGTTATAGAATGATAAATCGCATTCTGATTTTTGATAAATGCGATGCATTTTATTGAAGTGTAATTGCAATAAACATTTTTAGGATTGGTTATAATTTTTGGCCAAGTATAAAATGACAGGCACACAAGCATGCGTACATGTACATATATACAATTATAAATCTGATATAAATTTTGATAATAAAAAAATAAGCGTGTTATAAAATTAGTATCACCTTTGCTTATGAGAAGGACCGGCGTCCTAAATAGTTTTCAACGTCGATGGATTATTTTGTAATTTCTTTCATCATTATCATTTTAGATAGAGACGTAACAGATAGTGATACCTTACATTTTTATCAATGAAATGTTGATCAAATGACTACTACAAGTTTCAAGGTTGTTTGTTTCATTCATATGTATTATAATTTTATACTTTGTTTAACACACCTTGTGGAGATCTTTGTATATACGAAACTAATATATTTGTTATCATGGTGAAAAGATTGTTCAATATTTTAGAAAACCGATTGAAAAATCTCGGTTTTATCAAAGGAACAATGTATTTATAATTAAATATACTTCAATAGTAGTTTCCCTTTTACCTCAAATCACAGAACACACAGCTTATACGGTTGGCCACCAGTGTAAACCGTACATACAACCGAACCAAATGGGGTGTTATCCGAGTTACACTCGGGACATTCAACGAGTGAGCCCAACCGTATCAAATTCAGTATATATCGTATGAAATCATCCGAGATCTTCCCCAAGCCCTACATCCTACATCGGGACCCTACCATGTCTATCAGACTGATCATGACTTCTAATTCCCTTATCCTGTCATCTGTTGCATCTGACATTGTTTTATATCAGACTATTATTCACATATATAGGTGTTTCTTTGTTGAAAGTTCGAAATTTTTTAATCAAAGCCAACAATATGGGTCAATTTATATCAAAACATACACACATTTGTGATAATTCGAGCATAAGTCGAACATAAGTCGGCGGAACGCTACGTAAACCCTATCAAAGTCGAGTAAATCGAGTAAAATACGTGTTTAATCGTATCAGACCGTACTTGGAACCGAACAACAATCGTATGTATTTGTATGCAAAATCATGTTCAAAGCTTGCTTGACCGAGTATGTCTGTGCTTAATTCATACATACTCGTGCTACATTCGAGTCTTACTCGAACCAACTTATCCCCAGGCACGGTTGGGGCTTAATACTCGTACCAGCCAATCCGTGTATAATCGATAATACCGTATGGGAACCGTGTGCCCAACCGTGCTCTGTGTGAGACGGGCTTACCTTCGATGCCCCTAAGCACCGGCTGAAGTAAATCTAAATTTTAACAAAAATGGCAATTTGATAGATTTAATGATTTCTTAACATCCACATATTTGTTATCACACGGCGGCGACCATTGAACATCTATCTATTTAGGCACATCCTTGCTATGAAACGTGACATAAGACTACCTAATTAAAAACTATATTATTCCGACAAATTAATAATTACCCTTTCACCAAAAAAGGTATTTAGGGGAATTTCTGCCATGATTTGTTTCTCTTTTTAATCAGCATTACAAAATTTATTGAAGGTCAACTTCAGAATTATATAAAACTTAGCAAAAAAAAATTTGATAAAGTTTATTTATCTCGAAATGATTAAAATGTTATAGGGATTTATATTAAGTAAATGCGGACGTGAATTTTAAATACTATATGTTCTTAATAAACCAGGAAGTTGTATATTGGATAGTGCATTTGCACTGAGTTAAAGGCAGTGATAAGATATTGTAAAAGATCGAAGCGTCTATATTTACTTATTTTACACGTTACTAAATAAAGTTCAAACAATTACCAAAAGATGAAGAAATATATATGAACACAATACCTATGTCAAGCGTACAAAGCTTATGTGTATATAGTGATTTTGATGTATAACGAGATACATGTAAATGTATAAATTAAATAATATGGGCTTCTTCGTCTTCTTCGTCGTCTTCTTCGTCGTCTTCTTCTTCGTCGTCTTCTTCGTCGTCTCCTTCTTCTTCTTCGTCATCTTCTTCGTTGTCTTCTTCGTCGTCGCCGTCTTTTTCGTCGTCGTCTTCTTCTTCGTCGTCTTCGTCGTCTTCTTCTTTGTCTTCTTCTTCGTCGTCTTCGTCGTCTTCTTCTTCTTCTTCGTCGTCTTTTTCGTCGTCGTCGTCTTAGTCGTCTTTTTCTTCTTCTTCTTCGTCTTCTTCGTCGTCTTTTTTGTCTTCTTCTTCGTCGTCTTCTTTGTTTTCTTCTTCGTCTTCTTCTTCGTCTTCTTTGTCGTCTTCTTCTTCTCCCTCGTCTTCTTCGTCTTCTCCTTTGTCGTCGTCTTCTTCTTCGTCGTCGTCTTCTTCTTCGTCTACTTCTGCTTCGTCTTCTTCTTCTTCTTCGTCTTCTTCTTCTTCGTCTTCTTCTTCGTCGTCTTCTTCTTCTTCTTCTTCCACTTTTTCTTTTTTCTTCTTCTTTCTTACTTCTTTTTACTTTTTTTTCTTTTTCTTCTTCTTTCTTCTTCTTCTCCTACTTTTCTTCTTACTTTTTCTTATTCTTTCTTCTTCTTATTATTATCATTTATTCTTCTTCTTCTTCTTCTTCTTCTTTCTTCTCCTTCCTTCTTCTACTTCTTCTTCTTCTTCTAATTTGATTTCAAGTAACTTAATCAATAAATAAATGATAGAACACCATCATCGTTATATAAAACATATGATATCAATTCATACCGGAAAAATAAACTACAAATCTGATGCAATAGCTTGAGAAATGTTACTTTATTTATATTCTTTTCAATACGTGAAGGGTAACATGCTTTCATCTAATATCTTGGAATCTCCTTATAATTTTCACTTTACAATTTATTTTGAATACTATACTATACACTGCGAACATGCAATAAATTAGTATGTTTGTCTGTTTTACAGACTTAGATTTGTTTTTGAAAACGATGGATTCATGCTTTTCAACTTTTCTATGTTT
>NW_026861933.1:0-44287 GCF_026571515.1 Ruditapes philippinarum | reverse complement strand
TATTTATAACAGGTACACAGTTTCTGAAAATTTGATACGTCAGATGAGATTTGACAAGAATGGATTCAATTATTTTTATCTTTCGCTTGATATTTAGACATTGTTAATCTCTATTTCAAATGGTCTGAATAATATATAAATAACACATGGGTTTATGGGTAACAGTAAAAATATCATCCCGAGGAAAATACTGTTACCCGAGGCGTAGCCGAGGGTAACAGTATTTTTACGAGGGATGATATTTTTACTGTTACTCACAAACCCATGTGTTATTTATTTTATTACCCCGAACAAAAATACTGAGATGATCTGAAATCGTCAACTAAATCTAACTGTAACAAAAGTAAACCAAGAGTAACAATAACAAAACTGTCCTTACCTTTTAAGTTTTAAGTGTACTTTACTGTAGGCCTACTTGAGAAGTTTTCTTTTTCTTTTATTCTTTAAGCAAGTGATGATGTCTACAAATCATAAACATACAATAAGCTAGGTTTTATTTAGGAAACAAAACACTAACCCATTTACACGGTTATGATCTGTGAAATCTGATCCTTCTGTTTCCAGAAATATTCTTAGCATGGTTTTTGAACAAAATAACGATGATATCCTATGTCCACCATATCTGTAACGTTTCACTGATTAAATTTGTTAAATAATCCTTTGTTGCATGCTTAAATCTTCTGCATGTTTCAGTTTGACACATAATTATTTACATTGCAATCACTTCCGTTGAAAACGGATGTTCACTTTTTGACTATTGAGCAAAAAGAAATTTTATACGCGAAAAGCACACCAGGGTACAAACAACTAAATTTTACGAGTGTCATAGGGACTCCAGAGGAGAAATTGATGTCCTATCGGGTTTTAACGTCGAAAATAAGAGTGAATCGAGAAAAAAATGGCGGCCATTTTATTTCATTTTATTTAGGAAATAGACCACGTGACCGCTTAAAAAATACTGTTACCTATGTAACAGTACAAAATTTTTAGTCACGTGGTACACTTGCATTAACAGTAAAAATAACTCCCAGAGGCCTATGGGAAATTAACATTACGAAAAAAGTGAGGGGTAATAATAAGATATGTCTACAGATTAGGACGAGTAGACTTTTCTGCTCAATTGAATTGATTCTCTTAATGATAAATGTCTGGATGCGATAAAGAATAGAGAAAATAAGAATCCCTAAAGACAGCCCAACACGGCAAAATTGCAGGCTCGGTTTGATTGAGCCTGTTCATGGACGGTACTGTCAAGTGCAAACTACCGCCCACGTCCCCTAGCACCGGCTTAAACAGAATTCAACATTAAAACATGAAAAGAAATCCGTTTATTGTATTATCTTTTATCTAAGAACCGACTGTGGCTAAGCTTTTTATGTATGTTAAAGTGAACTTTAAATAACATGAATTTCAGATGACCATAGTATGTTATGAATGTTACTTATAACAAAAAAGGTTTATAACACATTTAATGCAAGTGTATGTTGAAATGACGTATTCATGAAATAATATACCACAGTCACAGTTTAAGATTTAATTTGGTTGATGAATAATATTTATACATGTTGATAATAGCTATAAGAAAGGGAGATGTTGATAATCATCTTTAAAGTGTATAAAGCTTGTTGATTGATTATAAAGTTATTGTTTAAATTAAGACTAAATTGTTTGCAAGACTGAAAGAAATATGTTTGTATATTTCATTAAAAGCCAGAGAGGTATGTGTGAAGTCATCGTCAAACCTACTTAAATAATTGCGGATTTTTTTGTATATACAATGTTCATGTTCATGTTTATTAATTTACATAGACATTCAAATGTTCCATGAAAAGACCATTAAGTTACGAAACGAAAACAACAAAGGTTCTAAATGTTGAATTCTGCTTAAGCCGGTGCTAGGTGGCGTGGGTGGTAACTTGCACTTTCAGTACCGACTATGAACAGGCTCAATCAAACCGAGCCTTCAACATTTTCAATTGTGTCGTATTGTGTCGTATTGGGCGTCATTAAAAGATTGCGTTTCTCTCCATTTTTTATTTTGTTGTTGTTGTTATTGTTTTCAAGAAATGCTTCATCAGATATAGCTGTATAGACTTTAATTCTGTTAACCATTATGTATAAATGCGTGTCTTTATTTCTGGCGAAACATATGAATTACCATACAACATAAAACGCCAATTATAAGTATAATTATAACTAATTGAAAATGTATCAAAACATTTAGAGAATATATTATCTTAAATAACTTTTTAAACTAACATCAAAGTATTTCAAATTAAGTTAGTCTTGTAGATTAATTTTCATATTGTCGCGTGGGTTTTTTGTTTTACCATTTTAATTCACTGATCTTTACTTAATTTAAAAAATCATTTCATGCCAGAAATATCAACATTAGGATGTCAAATAAAAAATGTTTTACAAATATATATTTTGCCTAAATCTTTGTAAATTAAATGGAAAAAAATGTTCTTATTAGAAAATGTGAAAATTATCATATGTTCTCATATTATGAAACTGCAAAGACATTCTATTATTTTATATACCAAACTGTTCGATATTTCATGCAGTCTTTGTATACGCTGTTTTTATATAATTGCATTTACATTTATAAAATATCTACTTATTGCATGAGCAAGATGTATTTTATGTTCAATTTACATAAATGTTATACTATTTCACATTATAAAGAATACACATGACATAAGAAAAAGCTTATGATTGATGACGGCTGGAATGCAACAAGTGCCTTTTGAAATTATGACATAATTGGATTGGTTTTTGATGCCCATAAGCAAATTTTTATGTCATTTTCACTATGATGCACAAATTACGAGATAGTCATGCCATCTATCAAATTTCACTGAAAATAATCCATAGATTGGACATCTATTTGCAAATTAGCTAATGTTATTCGCATAAACATAATCAATGTTCAAACAACCTCCTAGACATGAGGACAATATAAAGAATTGGAAGATTAGATCCGATCTCGGCGGAGACTTTAAAGCAAATTATTATTGGATGCCGTTACATTTTATGTCGATTCTAAACAAATTTTACCTAAATTTATAATGATTGCGCTATTTGATTTGATGTTACAGTGTTTGAGATTTATATCTTTGAACGTTTTGTTTTGAACTATATGTACTTGTAATCCTTTTTGCAATTGTCCGCAGAAAAATAAAAGTATTTTTTATGAGGGAATGAACCATAAGAAGTTCAAATTGTTTTGTTCTTACAATATGTATAAGCACTGACAGTAATTGGTAAAATAACAGCCAAAGATTTCACATAAAATTAGATAATTAGTTAATTTGTCTTGTATTTCAATCGGCATTACAGTTTACATAAAATATATATAACGAAATTAAACTTTTTAAGCATTTCTGATAAATGCGATGGTGAGGAAACTATAATTGACGTTAACGATGTTAACAAAACGATTCAGTCGTCAATGTATTTTGCTTGCATTTCAGGAACACAATAACTTGATTACTGTGTCACCCGGTACGCAGTTAGACCAAACACGTTGAAGTCCAGGAAAAGTGCCCCAATTTAAGTCTCTAAACTGTTTGGTAAAATTCAAAATGTGGTTGTTTTTGCATTTGTGTAGTTTTTGTGTGTTATATGATGAATTTAAAAGTGTATTTTTATGACCTCCGATATGGTTATAATTTTAATTCTCAAAAGCATTTAACTTTGGTGTCCTGTTATATTTTCAAAAAGGTGCCTAAACCTAACACACATTTTGTTTCTATCTCATTTTGATAAAGTATAGTATTAGTAACTAAGTATCTTGTATGGAAGTCAAAATACTTTTTTGTTTACATTTTACTAAATTTATGACAAATTATTTCACATTCAGCGATATATTCTTCGTATGATACACATATAGCATACTCTAAAACCATTATTTGAACGTTTTAAAGCTCATTTTTTACCATTCTAAAGAATGAAATGTTTATTCATTTCTGGAACATAATGTGTCTTAAAAGATGTACAACCTGTCAGCAGACAGTTGTTTTAAAGTGGTCTATTTAAACAGTCTCACAACAAAATGAAGATTTCCAAAAAAAAGGTCGATGGCTGACATATTATATTTTGGGCCTTTTTGACTTCATTAAAGTTGAAGATAGTATATAATCCATCAATGGTAATGGAATTCAGAATTAAGCCTCAAATGTGACAGATTTACTTAAGAATATAGTGTACAAAATTTGACTAGGCTTACACCTAACTAGTATTCTGATCTTCATGAGGTATTAGATATGTCTTGAGAATAAAAAGAACAGATTTTCAATTTCTCTAAATGCTTAGATAAATATGATGTCTGATTCGTGACAGAGAACTCTTTCCAATTTTTAGTTCTTTTATCATTCTACTTGTTTTAATCTATAAGTTAGAACGTCTCGTCATTTATATGGCTTTATTTACATTTATATATTTTTTGATATTTTATCATTTTTGGTTACCTCAAAGAATGCATATTCCATTTTTAATAGTCTTTTTTCCTTTCTCACTTTCAACATCAATTCAATTAATAGTTCACATTTTCGGTATTCCGATGTTTTAATTATCTCCTAGATGTTTGAGTCTCATTCATCAACCACATATTTAGGATTTATATTCTGCTTATTTCAAGTCAATATTTTGCCTACTTGCTTACCCCTTTAAAAATGAATACATGGTGAATTTGATCAGGCACAATTATTTGACATTACAGCGCAAACTCGTCTTTACAAGCATTAAGGTTAATGTTGAATTTAAAAAAATGTTCAAAAGTACATGCCATACCAATTGAATCAGGGAAGCACAAAATCTTATTTCTGGAATTTATTTCTTTTCCTAAGCTGTGCTATTAATTGCACAATACTTTCAATAATTTCAACTGTACATACACAAATTCTCATAAACTACTTGCAGTTAATAAGTCTATTATCAAAATCTTGCTCATACATAAATTTAATCTGACTTAAATTCAGATCATCTTATTTTTTTATATTTATGTAGATCTGAGAGTGAGCAACTTTGTGTCGCCTTCAAGACAATTTGGATTTTCCGATAGAGCTTATTGAGCCAACCAATCCAATCATCCTTAAAAGAGAGACATTTTTCATCACAAGTCATTGGTTTTAGTCAGAAAAAAACACATTCATAGATATTTCGGATTCATTTTTTGTGTCACATTAGATTCTGATTTGTTTGGTATCTAAAGTGTTAATTTACGGTTATTTGTCTGAATAGCATAGACGCCGCCGTTTTCGTTCATCCATGACAGTTTGAAATGTATGAAAATATTGTACACATGTTTTGTTTCCCGGCGATTGAAAATATAGACTGATTCGTTTTCAAGAACGCAATAGCTGTCACGGATAGGCTGATTGAAAGGTTACGGGAAGATCTCCTGTTAATGACAGTTAGATCCTTATGTTAAGCGTTATTAAGTAGCTGTTTTTAATGAAATCTTTTTCTATTATATCTATGTGACCAAGCAATCACACAAACATGATTGCAGATTTGGTCTCTTTTTCCATACTACAAACGCTATGGAGGAAATCGGAAAAGAAAAGGAGTTGGCGATGATCAGAGTTAAACAATGTCTATAAATGAAATATCTGGAATTGAATTTCCTTTTAAAATAGAATACACATGTACTTCTTTGTCTTGGAAGTCTGTCAGACAGTCTGTGAGTCCCTGTATTTATAATATCTATTATACATTAGGCCAGAATTTGCAACAGGAAATACTTCTCAGAGGCAAATCTCTATCATCAAATTAATCACAATTTGTTGAGACACACGGGTTAATTTAAGTGCAGCCTCTCATCATTTGCTTTTAAATTATTACTCTTAAGACAATTAATGTGTCTACTCGCAGCAAGACATATAAAAGAAGCATTATAACGTACCTTATTGTCTATAAATTATATATCGCATTGTACTTTTACGTTAGCACCTTTTGATACACGTATTAAACTGTTTTAGCAAAGATCAAATTTGCTTGTTCTCAACATTATGTTTTAACACGTGTCATTTACATAAATAATATGCACAAATTACAGTCTGAAACACGATGCTGATTTATGAATTATTTCAGAATACTTACAAATTATCCTAAAATATTTAAATAGATAATATGTTTAATTTATCCATTTCAAGAAGACTTCGCTGGCAAATGCATAAACAATGATCTTATTTAGAGGTTTAAGCTGTCTGAAGAGGGTCAACTTGAGGACATATCATCACAAATAGGGGTTTCAGAAGACTTCGCTGGCAAATACATAGACAATGATCTCACTGATGAATAATCACAAGAGGTTAAATCAAGTGAAAAGCTTTGTTTATTTGTTTTAAACAGACAGTCATGTTGAAATTTTAGTTGCAAATCTTTCTGACATCCTCTAATGTATCACAAATATTGCGCTTAAAAACAGCCTGCCTGTAGAACTTCCTGCTGATGTGAAAAACCAGTTTTTTTCTTAAAGCATGGAAGATCAGTCTCCCCTATTCAAAAAAAAAAGTCTCCTGATACTTTCAAAATCTAGGTGGGGGTATGATTCTTAAGAATTAACATTGATTGCTTCCTACTAATGATGTTGTTTTGTTTTCTCAATAGTATTTTAAGATGTAAGTCCACAATGAGACAGAAACACATTTGCAAAGATATCATTACACTGTCTTATATAACATATTCATTTTAATTAGTTTTTTTTGGTTTTCTACATAACAGACGCGTGAAAATCATAATTAGAAAAAAAAGAAACATAATCATTTTGTATATCGTTTATTTCAACACCGCCTTAAGAAGAATTACGTGAATGACATTTATAATAGGTTCACGATTTCTATAGACGTGATACGTAAGAATAGATTTAGAAAAAAATAAATTCAGTTATTTCTATCTTTTGCTTGTTTAGACATTGTTTATCTCTATTTCAAATGCTCTGAATAATAAAAGGAATAAGATATGTCAAAAGATTCGCATAGACTTCTTATCTGCTGAATTGATTTGATTTGTTTACTGATTAACATGTCTGGAACTGATAAAAAAAACTGATTGTTGTTATATCTGTGAAGACACAGCTTTAGTAAAGCTGTTTTTTTATATATGAAAGTGCAAAGGCAAAATATGCAATGTCGATAAAAGTGATAGAAACTATGAATTAGGTTTTAATACTTTTTATAAACTTTTTGATCTAATTAATAGGATACAGTTATCAACAGTTATCAATAGTTCAGTGGATTAATGTTTAGAATAATTATAGCGATGCAAAGTTAAGAAAAAAATGTCAATTATTTTAAAATTCGTTTCTGGCAGAGCTAAAATGGGCCAAGATAGCGTGCTTGTCGCAACAGTCCAGGACAACTAAGATATATTACACACTATATAATCATTTCATTTGATTAAAAGCGTTTTAATTTGTAAAAGATGCCTGTATTAGTTTGTAGCAGATACTATAACAAAATATCGAAAATCAACGTCACAAATAAATGAGAATGCTTACCTGAATATATAGCAGCAGGGAGTAAGATGCACTGTTGATACGGTTTTATTTCTTATAAATTACGCCATCTTACATAATTGATTTTGTACCTTAATCAAGTGGATTGACAAGGTGATGTCATTGGTACCTGTCATAAAGGTGTCAAGTGACCGGATGTTTTTACAGCTCATCAACAATATATCTTTCAATGCTGACATTTCAGTAACATCAGAGAATAACATGTATATATATGAATCAACCAACCAACATGAACATCTGCCTCCAAGTCCAAACTTGTATCATTGGATATTTGTCATCCCGTCTCCCTCCACTGATGAATTCAGAGATGAAGATTTGTCCCTCCCCTTACCCATTTGCTTTATAACAACTTTAAAACTTTATTTTCAGATATATCAAATATGGAAAACGATATAAAGCGTTTAAATTACTAATTACCAACTAATACCTAATTTTATATAAGTGTATGTTACAATGACTTACTCAACAAATGCAGTAGATATCATTTTATTATTTAATTTAGTGCATGGATGATGTCTTGACATTGTGGTTATAGTTTTAATGGGGAAAATGTTAATAATCAGACAACTTATATTATTTTATTCTGTTAACAGTTAAGTTAACAAACTTTGACATTTTTTATTTCTTGCAAAGTAACTACCGTACAAAATGAAACTAATTATAAATATAACAAAATTAATAACATTTTATATGAAAATATATTCAACTGTTTTATTCAGGTATTCTTTTGTAAACACTTTTTTTCACAAGACGCTGTAAGAATTTTTAATTCAACTAGTTATGTGGATTTTATATATATATCGACGCGTGGGCAATTTTTTTCCCTGTATTTTTTTCCTTTATTAATATACCAATCCTAACTTAATTTTAAGTCATTGACTCGTGTTTTCTTTCAGGAAATATCCAGAAGTAAAGGGCAATCAGAAATAATTTAATATATATATATATACGTGTGTCAGTGATAAGGAAATTATACATGTAATTGACACTTAGCGAGATTCCTCTAAAATAACAAAACAATTCAACATTTCATGTGTTCCTTTTTTTATTTACTGTCTGAATCTAATTGCATTTATATTTAATTTAGAATATATACTTTAAGCATTTTCTGATATATTTTATGTTTTCTGAAATATTATCATATTTCAAAATTAATTTTGAACATCATTTTGATTTGTTTAAGTGAAGTCAAATTATTGTCTCATTTAACAATACTTCAATAATAGTGAAATGAAACGGACGCGTGTGATCATTATCAAAAATAAACAATATAACAAAATGTTTACAAATGTTCCAAAACAGCTTTAAGAGGTAGAGAATTAAATGGTTAAAGAAATATAGTTTTATAATTTATTTTATGACTTAAAAGAATTATGGATTGTTAAGGTTGGAATGCAGAAAATTCCTTTAGGAATAATAACATAATTAGAGAGATTGGTGTTTACTGCCCAAAGGCAAACTTTTTATGTCAACTCCACTTTGATGCAGACATTACAATAAAATCTTATCATCAAATTTCTCTTTAGTCTGAAAACAATTCATTGGTCGAACATCTATTAGAAAATTAGCAAATGCTTTACGAATAAAGGAAACATAAAAGATCCAAATGTTCAAACAGTCTGCTTCAGAGTTACATATCAATTTAAAATGTTCAAAATAATGTATTAAAAAGTACTTTAAATTATAGCAAACTTTCGGTGGATGTGCTCAAAGAAATAAGTAGTGGTTGTCGTAAGAATTTATCATGCTACTGATCATATCTTTTTTTAAAGAAATGATATTGATTAGATTAGATTAGATGAGATGATTAGATTAGATTAGATATATATGATTAGATTAGATTAGATGCCTTTTTTCTTTCTATGATTGTATCATTTTAATTGCGTTTGTAATGTTTCATATAGCATTTTTTTCTGGACTAAATCAAATTAAAATAATACGCAAAAGAAATCATTTTTAAAAATGTGAAAATTCTTGTAAAACATTTTTATTTTATTTTGACTATAAGAAGATTCAACATTCTTTTAAAATCATTTTCTTAGAAACTCAGATTGATACGTTATGTGACGTGTCAAAACCCAGTAAATAGTTTATTTGATGTATGTGATGTCAGTGCCATTCAAAGTTTCTCAATACCATTCACAAGTTTCAATCATATCGTGTCATCATGTTCTATGCAAGTATTGGACAAATCTATAAGTCCATTTATTTTAACACGTTAACTGAATTCATTCCTATTAAACTCAATGTTCAAATTGACATCTTTCATATTTTAAAACGTTCTATTGATTAAAATCACAATGATAAATGTTTGGCATTAACCAAATGTATTTTTTCTAAATTATTGTGCTTTGTTCGCGATAACGTGACAAATATTGTAACTATAATATTATTGATATAAGATAGGATTTGCTACAAATATTCCTTTAATTAACACTTCCGTCTTGAAACACATTATTGCTTTACTTCTTTTATGAATGCCAAGCAACATATTACTTAACATTACTGGATATTATACTTTTACGCTAATTACATTATAACAAATGTATATTTTATTAATTTTTGCAAACCTTGCGCGAACTCTCTTGCCTCTTACTGCTATGGGTCGGGGACTTTGAATTCTTTCATGTTAGGAAGTATTTCAGCTAGCTTGCTCCAAGCTCAAAACAGGGCAAATCCGTCACAAATAAACAGTAGGTTAAAAGTTAAAATATTAAATGATTTCAAAGTGGTCTTACAGAAACAGAAGATAAAGATTACTTTCATTTCCCATTATCTTTCATTATATTTAGTTATAAATATTTATATGTTTGGAATTGATGGTGTTATTAATTATTTTCTGTCTGCATGTAAGTATAGGCAATGCAATGACGATTACCAATAACCGTTTTATTTACCTTTAAAAGACATAATTATGTTTTGTTGATTAATCGTATTAATGTCAGCAAAATAGGGAAGCAATAAGTATGTTATTGTAATTTTGATTAGTTGCCACTTTTTGTAAATTACAAATATGATATGAAATGGCAAAGAGTAATCAATGTATCTTATGATATTACGCATAGTGCAATTTGTTGCGTAGTAATGGAGCAAGTAATTCAGGCTAGACGCTGTTATACACACATTTTATATCACACATAATTCGCAGAAAATTTGACAGCTACTATACATATCATTTATGTAATTGGATATATTCTAATGCGTAGACATCTTTAGTTAATGAATTTACTACGTAATACTTTTATGTGTAGATTTAACATCCGTAAAATAACTCACACTTTTAAATAATTTCCTTGAATTTGCTTATTTCAACAGTTCGCTGGACTACTTGTCATTTCCAAATTGCAAGGATATCATTATACAAGATCTGCAGAAATACGAATTTGGACAACAGTTCCACGGTTATTGAAAAACAAACATACATAATTTTCTTAACACTTGGCAATGCATGGTCGACGAACATTTTTGGTGGCCCAAATCGTATTGTTGCACTTGCGAACTGACGTAAAATAGTGAAACCAGCTTTCATCATCAATCACAATATTACAAAAACGGCGACTGTCATATTTAGGAAACATTTTCAGTAATTTTCGAGTGCATTTAACTCCCTCCTTCTTCTTCTGGTCAGATGTTAGCAACTGCGGTATCTAAATGGCAGTTATTCGCCTTATCAAGGGGTTCTTAAGAATCGTATGAGTTTACCATTTTTACATGCAATGCCTGCAATGTTGTCTATCTGGTTGATTGAATGTTTGGCATCTTTGTCAATGATAAGCTTGACTTTATGTATGTTTATGTCATTGACTATGGTGCGTTTTCTGCCAGTCTTTGTCTCTCATTGTACCAAGATTGCATGTATATTTGTTTGTTGTAATCAGGTACTTAAATATCATAAGAAGAAATAATATCAACAAGGAAGGGCGGCGTTCAAAGAAAGCAACCCCCAACGGCTTAGCAACACGGGACTACCGGCAAAGAGCCCGTCAGGACCATAACAAAAACAGGACAGGGCACAAGGCAAAGCACGGACGGATTGATTACTGTTACAATACAACAGCAAATAGAAGCCGAATATTAGTAAGAATACGATAAGAAGTGGTCTTTATTACAAATTGTTAATCTCAACTGATGTACTTTATCAGTGTTTGTGCAGTAACAACGGATGTACTGTGCAATTTGTTTCACACTTTGACCAAATGGATACTAGATATCAAAAAAGGTTATATACTCACATTATGCACTTTGTCATCCAGTTATTTTGAATTAATCAAACCTTGTCTTGTGTGTTCCTTCAGGATTTCATTTGTTTCCCATTTTTAAACCATTTAGGCAAAACGCACACGTAACATCTTGAATAATGAGCAGAATTCATCGGAGGTAACTAAAAAAAGATAAAATATCAAAAGATATGTTAATGAAGTCATTTTTCATTTTCTACCACTAAAGCCACATGCCAAATTAATTGCAAGACCTTTCAATACATAATAGGTATGTTCATAATGGAAGAACGGACAAATTTTAATAAATGAATAATGGGAAGATCTCGTTGTCACGAGCTAGACATCTTGTTCATCTATGCATTTATCCTATAGAGGAAAATGATACTTTTATTATATAATATCATACAATATTCAGATTATTTGTAAATTTGATATTCAGCATATCTGAAAATACAAAAGGGGGGAAGTAAAAATTACATGTAATGTACGAGGATTCTTAAATAAGTTAAAAAGACAACTTCACAAACAATATTTTGATTTGATAAATTATTTTAATTTCATTCAGATACATATTTTCAAATTAAATTTGTAAAGGGAATATTTATTCGTTGGCTTATCAATCGACTTAAGCGTTATTCGACATAAACAAGAAGCGTTATAGTGAATGATACTTTTGAAAATTTCAGAATTTCCGGAGATGAGGTTTATAAGATTAGGCAAGAACAATTTAATTATTTTTATCTGTTGATGGGTATTTAGATATTCTTTATCTCTTTTTAATATTTGAATAATAAACGGTATAAGATATGACAGAAAAGGTCAAATCAACTTCGTATCAATTCTACTTTCCCTAAAAGATTACTATGTCTGGATGTCATAACTTTTTTACTTTAGAATTCCGTATGTTGTTATGTCTATGGAGAGGCGACTATGACAAATATGTTCTATATATGTGAAAGTGCCACCTTGCATTTCAGATGACTATGACAAGCTTAAAGAGCATTTCATTAAAAAGGCATATTAAGCTTATTTCTAACTCCGATGAACACTCATTATTTGATAAAAACCAAGTACTATGTACATGCCATTGCTTCAGTAAGGCTAGTGAATAAGTATTCAGAGTTAATGCAAAGAATAACATCCATTGCCATAATGATCTTTTTTCATGTTTTATTATCTATTAATTAGTGTATTAGCACTTATTAAAAAGCAGTGTTTTATTTATTATACATTGTATATTAATTACCTGTAAAACGCTGATTATCAAAAACAAAACAATCAGGTTTTCTCAAGATTCAATAAGCAATTCAAATATTTTTATTCCATACACATCAAAAATAATTATCATCTGAAAAAACGTCCATTCAAATCATAACAAAATCACAACTTTTTATCACTTTTCGCGAAATTAAAACATAAAAACGTTGAAATTTCTCCATTCAATACTTAATTTGATATAGTTATTTCTTTAAACTACTTATTCATCAAATGATAAAAAATAGCAATTTTAGATTTAATTTGGTTTTGGAAAGAAGTGTCTAGACATAATGGTTAAAGCTAAAAGAATATTAAAAAGTTCATGAGAAAAAAAACTAATTATTATTAGTATTTTACCTATTAAGGGAACAACAGTGCTTCAACAAATGACAGTTAAGATAAGGCAATTCTAGATTTAATTTAGTCTATGAAAAGAAAATGTCCAGACACTACGGTTAAAGTTAGAAAGAGTTAAGTGAAAAATAGTTGATAATCAGAAAAGTAATAATATTTTTTATTATTATTATGTTACTTATTAAGGTAACAACGATATTAGATATTTCCTTATCTCTGGTCAGGTATATGTCTAACCATACAAAATACAAACGCCAATTATATAAGGGTTTTTTGTGTTTTGCTTTTAGGTGTATTTTTTAAATTAAGAATTTCATTGAAAATAATGTTTTTTGTGTAAATTTTTCACCATTATGTAAAGATCACGCTGTAACTTATTTTTTATCTAATTCATTCTGTGGATTGATATGTATGACGCATGCGCATTCTATTTTAAATAGTTTATATGCCAGAATAATAAAAAATATTAGAGTTGTCAATTTAAAGACATTTTCAGAACTATATCTATTACCCAGATCTATGTAATTGAAAAAGATATCTAAAGAATGTTCTCTTACACAGATCTTACGTCACTGTCCAACATTTCTTGCATTCAATTTCATACTATGTTTTCATATTGCTTTATCGATATTAGAATTTCTTCTTTTATCATTAACCGAATGTATTTAATACTTCAATAAGAGAATATTACATTTATTTCACATTAAAAACAAATTAAATAACATTTAGTTGCATTTAAGAGAAGACAAATTAATCTATTCTGTTGAATAATACTCCTAAGTGTTGGTTTGAGCAGTAACACAAATGTAATATTAAATTGATGCAAAAACAGCACTGTGTCTGTTAAAAAATAATTGTTCAATAGTTAAGTATGGAATGCCGGTAGGGACATGCCAATTTGCTTATTTGCCAATTGCTGAATTGCTTATTTGCTAATTGCCGATTTGCTTATTTGCCAATGGCTGATAGGCTTAACGACAAATTTGCTTATTTGCCAATTGCTTAATTGCTAATTTGCTTATTTGTTAACCGCTGGTTTACGTATTTGCTTATTTGCCTATTGCTAATTTGCTTTTTTGCAATAGAAAAAGTTTACACTGTGCCGGAAGTATATGGAAAATCTGACTACAGACAACCAGTTGAGCCAGATCTGTTAACGTTTACCAACAGTATTCTTGTAAATTCAGTGTTTTTCCAAGAATACTGTTGGTCAATGAATTTAGTTGCAGTGATGCCTACACAGATATATGTCTACAACTGATGGCTGACATTTCTTTCAGAACACAGACACTTGGGGGTCAGATCAACGTACTCCAACACTCTATTTAAGATATTTTAATATTTAAACACGAATTGGACATCGTTAAAACTGGTTTTCAAGCAATTTTTACATATACCGGTATGAAAAAATACCATATACCACCAAGTCTCAATAAAGTACTTAATGGTTTTATCGTTGTAACAAATGTCCAATTCGTATTTAAATGAATATTAAAATAGTTTTGATATAGTGTTTACAGACGCGTATCACGTTAGGGGCAGGATCTGACCCGCCAGCATCTGTGCTTGAGAATGGTTATAATGTGCTGCAGCTATATATCTGTTTGTGCAGCTTAAGTCAGAGATTGGTGGCATAATAAACACTTGATTAGTCATATATAAGTGAACATTATTGGGTAAAGATTGAAAATAAAAGAACTTGAAAACAAAACTATTTCTTATTTTATGGCATATAAAATGTCGTTATTCTCAGCAGATTTGTCACAGAGGGCCTCATTTTAGTGGTACGAACACATAGTATCTCAAATGATACATTTGGTGCATGCTTAATACGTTCGGGTGTTTGTCTTTGCACTTAAGCAATAGGCTTCGTTTTTAGCTCTGTAAGATTTTAGATCACTTATGTCAGTGTGTGCATCAACATTTTGCTTTGGTTCAATGTTTTTGAAATTTGGTCCTTCGTGTTGTACATTTTACATGCTATCAGGTGACCATGACCATGATCATGACCTAGGGTATAATGGACAAAGCCTCTTTGAATATTCTGTATGCATGCTGCCTATGTAATGCTTATGTGAAGTTACAGTTAGATATAAGCAATAGTAACAGAGATATGACAGAAAAACAAAGGCTTCTCAGTACAATACATTGGTGACCTTAACATTCAGTATATAACGGGCACAGCTTCTTCGTGTACTTTGTATGCATGCTTGTAACGCAAAGTTTATGCAAAATTGCAGTAAGATGCATGAATCAAAAAAGTAACAGAGATATGACAGAAAAACAAGTTACCAAGAAAACCAACGCCTTGGTGGGTAGAATAGCACCGCTATTCTCTGAATAGTGGAGCTAAAACTGAAACTCAAGATAATTAAAAAAACAACTACTTTCTGAAACTAAATTTATTTTTTTCGAAATTGATTAAAATGTATCCATCTGTCTTTCTACCTATATTCTAGGTAATGATGGATTGATCATAATTGTCACAAGTTATAATCAACAAAACTTTATATTGAATAATTTTATTGAACAAAAGGCAAATGCCTGTGAGTACATATATACAAACATATAATACAGGGTTTTTACAAAATAATCAGTGGCGGTCCAATTCTATATAAAGCAGCATAAATGTATGAAATTATAAAAAATATTAATCATCACTGCATGCAATCATTATCATTTTGCAAACTATAAGAGCATATTATATTCATATTATAAACATAATAGCATGATGTAGGTTCATGAGCTTGAAATAAAGTCTACAAAGGCTTGTTATTTTATATCAAACAGGAACTTCGCGAATCAGGCGTGTCGCCTGACAATAGCATAAAAATTTATGTATATAAGCAAATAAGCAATTAGTAAATAAGCAAATTGGCAAATAAGCAAATCAGCAATTACCAAATAAGCAATTAAGTAGTTGGCAAATAAGCAAAGTGGCATGTCCCTAACGGCATTCCATAAATTTGTCATTAAGCCTATCCGTCATTGGCAAATAAGCAAATCGGCAATTAGCAAATAAGCACATCAGTAATTGGCAAATGAGCAAATCGGCATGTCCCTACCGGCATTCCATAGTTAAGGGACGTTATCATTTAAAAGTCTGTCCGAGATAAATTGTTTATCCAATGATGCACAGCGCTGGATTGCCGATGTAATATAACGCACTGTAGACCGTTAAAAAATGCAAATCAAGTTCAGAGAAATTCTACAATTACATTTCCTCAGAATTTTCAGGTGTATCTTTAAATCAAATGGAATAAAGGATAGAAATAAATGTTCATCACATATATTTAACTTATTAAATAAAGAAACATTTTTGTTATTTACATGCATTTTATATCAGTTTCCAGTGCAAATACTACACTGGCTAAAAACAAAGATATTAACAAAAGAAGTCGTATAAACATGCTTGTAACATATTATTGGGGTTTATATGTTGTGGCGACAGGAAGAACGTTTTATTGTTGACTATGATACAAAAAAACACTCGTGTTTCTGATTTTTTACTCGGGGTCTACGCCCCCACGTACAAAACAGATGCTCAAACTATTACATTAAAGCTGACAAAAAATCCCAAAAATATATCAAAATGAAATGCTGAAAGATATTATGTGCACATAGCAGGAAGTGAAGATTTTTAAGATCGGAATGTAATTAGTGCCCTTCGGAAAAATACATAAAAATAGCATTAGTGAGATTGTTATTCGCTGCTTAAAGGCAACTTTTTATGATGTCAAGTTCGCTTTGATGCAACAAATACAATAGAATCTTGTAATCAAAATTTTACTTTTGGTCTAGGAATAATCCATCAGTCTAATTGTATAAGCAAATAAGCTAATGTAACACGCGGAAATGCTAGATATAAAATACTCAATATTCAAACAGTCTGCATCTTAAAAACCGTCATAATATCATTTTGATACCTTAATACTATATATGTCTGAAATTAGAGCAATTCTCGATGGAGACTATTGAAGCAAAATATCAATGATTATGTCGTTTCTGAATACGTTCATCTTTAAAATGTTGGCGGTGGGAAAATTTTATATTATTGTTAAAAAAATGGTAAAAGAATTATTTCTTTATAAACTTATAAATTGTAAATATGAAACATATCAATAACACGAAAACTTTTCGGGTTTTTTTTCTTTGTTATGTTTTGTTTTTTAGTTTGATTTTATATGCTTTTTATAATAAGTTAAATTTGCCTAATTTTTATTTTTATATTTTGATTCATTAGGCAATTTTTATACTTTTCAATTTTAACTTATTACAAAATGATTTAAAAAGACTTATATATGTGGTAAAGCTTTTCAAAACTGCTCTGCCATAATTTAACCACAAAAAGCTGTTACCTTCTCAAAATGCATGCCCAAACTGAATTTTTGGCAATAATTTATATTGTCGCAAAGCCTCAGTTAAGAACGTTTATGGTGGTTGTCTGCGAAATGACAAGTCGTATAGGAGAATAGACTCATTTATCTCACTAAAATCAAGACATAATTGAGAGTGAATGCAATTATATATCATCATTCATTCTTTCTAAAAGCTTAAGCGCCATATGCAGAAAATTGTGTCTATTCTCTCAAAAGTAAACGGATGCCAAATGTGTCAGAAAGTACAAGTATAAATAATTGATAATTGTAAAAATGTGTTTTACTCCCTATGGCCATTTCTAATGTTTATTTCATTATTTTAAACGTTGTTCAAGCCAATAAAGCTTAAGCTAAAGTCATGACATTCAATTGTGAAAAAATGTTAAAGATTTGATATTTTTAATACAAATACAATTGTAAAAGCTATACAAAACTATATCTTATGATTTATATTACAAAAAAATCATTTTCTTTTTCATAGTCTAATAGTCGAATCTCGAAAAAGTTATAGCATATAATTTATATTACGTACAGGAATATTTACGTAAACCAGGGTCTTCCAAACACCCTGCGTAAACAGAATAAATTGTTCCGGGACAGAATATAATTCTGCTTTTTTGAATAAGGTTTTAACCATTTAACAATTATTTCGCGTATACGCCATTAACTCTTAGGCAAATATACAAATATATTTTCTTCATACAGATACTTAGGAATTATTCGTTTTCAAAATTCATACATATCTTTTATAAATAAAAGACAGCAAATATATAGCTTTGTTTAAATGATGTTGTTTTTTTTTCTCGCTTTTCTCGGAATATATTTTCGGAAAAGTCCGTGTCGTACGTTAGCGTTTAATGAAAGCTAATGTTGCCGTTGTAGTTTTGAAATTGATTTTATAATTATGGCAGCAAAATTTCAAATCATTAACGTTTGCAATGATACAGACTAATTTCATACTATTACATATCATGCTTTTCTTGATATTTATGAATCCATCTATATTAAACTATTTCTAAACATGTATATTTAGAATGTCTTACTTTCATAAATGTCGGTTTTATTTAAAGTTTTATTTTTGCGTATGATTTGTATGTATTCTTAAGGCAAGATTTTAACCTTTAATGTTTCTTGACACTAAGCAATTTGAACATTGTTCATTACTTTCAAACAATTTAAACAAGAAAAAGAGTATTAGAAATAGTTTCAATTTTAATGAAACTTAGTCAATTATATATTTTCTGGCTTGATATATTATGGCAATAGAAGTCATTTGAGCCGCGCCATGACAAAACCAACATAATGGGTTTGCGACCAGCATGGATCCAGACCAGCCTGCGCATCCGGGCAGTCTGATCAGGATCCATGCTGTTCGCTGTCAGTTTTTCTACTTTTAATACGATTGGTAAGCGAACAGCATGGATTCTGATCAGACTGCGCGGATTTTTTAAAAATAAGTCAATGTTCATGTAATTTACTTTTTTTTGTTCACATTTATTACAATGTCACGAATGTGTTTCCTATTCTAATTAAAATCTGGGACCAAAAATATATTATTGTTCCAGTTAAAATATACAAACCAGGGTATGATTTTTTTAAAACTAACGCAGAGGTAAAGATAAATCTACATCTCTGATAAACGTTATTGCTATGACGAAACTGGTAATATCTTTTTCTAAATTTATATACTATTAATGCACGTTAACTTGTGTGCAAGATTTCAGATTATTCGCTCACTCCATTTTTCCATGACCCAAAATTGAAAAGATGTTAAAGGCTTTTAACCCAAATCGGACAAGAATTACACAAAATCGCGGATTTATATATTACTTTGTAATTAAGATCCTTGACAACATAGAATTTATCAAATCTGAGTATATATATTTATTATATAGAGGATATTTGTTTAGTTCAGTGTAAGATCGGAATATATTTCACCGAGTGAGCACCAAAATGTATATTTCACGAGCGGCGCAGCCACGAGTGAAATATGAACTTTTGGTGTTCACAAGGTGAAATATATTTCGATCTTACACTAAACTAAACAAATTTTCTTTTTATTTTATGCAAAGGAACGTTTTAAAAAGACATTAAACCTAATATTGAATGAAAAGCGCGCCAAATAATAATACAACGTGACATCATTTACGACGCCACGTCATTAAGTTGGTACCCAGTACTGTGCAAGCTGGTATTTCACTGAAACAACGTGAGGGGATTAAATTCAAAACAGTGAAATTATCAAAGTGGTAATTTCACTTTATCACATTAACCGAGGCGCAAGAGTGTAATAAAGCGATATTACACTAGACGATATTACACTAGTGTAATAACATTTTGACGTCACAAAGCGTTAAAGCGCGCTAATGTTAGCGTTACACTATAGGCGCGTCAAAGAGAAATGACTCTTGATAACAGTTTATCGTTCTTATTTTATATATGTGATAAATAGAATATTTAATTCGTGTAGATTCAATACCAAATTTATTGAACTCATTGAATAAAACAATATGATTTTATTCAACTCGTTCAATAAATTTAGTATTAAACGTATACTCATTCAATATCCTCTATGTTTAAAACAGTGAAATTATCAGTTTTTATTCCACTGATATATTTCTATAAACCACCGAAAAGCATGTAATAAATACCTATAAATGAAATATTGAGAAATATTGATGAAATGCAACGCTTATTTTCATTTTCGTGCTTTCACTGTAATAAGTACTTTAGTGAAACATATTTTCTGTGTTTTCACTGGTGTCTTTCCGGACTTCTCTCTTTTTTTTAAAATTCTGCCAGTACACAAAATTTAAGGAATAGTCTTCCAATTTTAAATAGAGACAAATGTATATAATAAACAGAAAATAAAAGTTTTTTTTTCTATAAATACATGATTTATTTTCATCTTGTGACATGAAAATTATTACATTTCACTCGTGGCTACCGCCACTCATAACATATTTATTTTCATACCACTTGATGAAAATAAATCGTGTATTTACAGAAAAAAACTTGAATATCCTCTATATATTTTAACATATTTTGCATATTTGTCCGTTTTAAATGTCCAGGCAGTTTATCCATGTAAGAATGTATTTTTAGGTTTTAGGACCACAATGGAACTCCTTTGATTAAATACTATAACAAACTTATATATTATAAACCGTTTTTAACTATAAGGTCCCAGCTCCTTTTATATTTCATTTTGATTACACTTCCAGTTGTTTTTCCGTCTTAATGCTCGAATGACGAATAAAAACTGTTTCGCGCATGTCACGTGATGGTGTGCCAACCACGTTAACTGTTTGGTTCTTCCGAATTATCCAGGCGGGGAACAATAGTTTCATATAAATACATAGCAAATTAAATCGTGTGACTGAAAAGAGATCGGAAAATGTTTTAACGGATTTATTTAGTAAAGTTTTTTTGGTGAGAATCAATCAGTGGTTAAACATACAAGATTGCCCCCGAGCGCTCAAGATTCATGGTCGAGTGATTTTCCATGCACTTTACTGTTAGCTACATTTGCGTGAAGTTTGTGAGAGGAATGTGACGGAAACAAAAGTATGGCAGGTTTGGAATTTTTGCTTTTATTTTAGGACGTCAAAGAACTTAGTATCAATCAAAAATGTAAGTTATTTTATATTTTATTAATAGAAACTATATAACCGAAACGTAATATTATTACACATGAAAATCGGGAAAGCGTTACTGTTTTGTTTGGGTTTTTTAAGGAAAAAAAGTAAATATTTCACAGAAAATCCGGGAAATGTTATTGTATCAAATCAAATATTTTTCGTAGGTACAATTTGTTTGACACAAAGTTAAATTTTCCATGAATAAGGACTTTAATTATAAATTAGCATTAATCATAAGGATTAAACATGCTAAACTTTTAATTTTTCATGTGACGTTTCTATCATAGTTAACGTTATTTTTGACCATTATGATAATTGGCTTATAATATTAAACAAAATACAGATATGAATAATTGATAGTTGGCATATGAGGTCTAACAAAGTTTTGACACGGATGATTGACGTGTGATATGTAAAAATGATGGCCATGTTGATGACAATGTTGTTTTGATGAGGACGTCCATTGGTGTTACAATGATGATGAAATGATGTTGTTCAAGTGGGCATCAGGTAAATCTAGTTATTTATAGAAAATAGCTTTTTTTAGAAACTAGTTATTTTTAGACAAATGAGTTTTAACTTTTTTCCGTAAGTTTTATCAGTTTCAGAAGATGAAATTTCAAAAGGAACCAATGAACTTGCAAGTAATCATACTATATCGGGCCATGCTTGTGGAACAAGGACAGCACACATTAAGCAACATTAAAACAGCATACTTATTTAATCCAATTTACATTTGGAAAATATACATATGCAATATATACATGTAAATTGTATTATGTCAGTAACTGAAATTGCTTAGAATTACAAAATTTTATTTTAGAAATGAAAATTTTTTGTCAAAATTGAAAGTATGTTGTATGTTTATGTATATTGACGATATTTTGTGTGCATTGTTTATATCGATTTTGGTTGTTTTGGTTTCTTTCTCAAATTTTTGGAGTTGGTGTGTGATTGGGGTTATTCGATTTGGGTTCAGTGTTTTAGTTTGCCTCTTTGTGGGAGTTGTTTATGTGTGTTATGGTAGTTTTTCTTTGTCTTTGTTGGAGTTGTTAATGTCATTTGTGTGTTATGGTTGTTTTTCTTTGTCGAAAATTCAGGCCTTATTTCTGAATAGTTTGGGAATTGGTGGTCGATAAGACAGTTGATTCTTTGCTGATACATTGTGATCGATTTGAAAATTTTGGATTTTGGATTTTGTTATACATGTACATGTACTAGTCGAATTATTATTATTCATCATTTCAAATAGTTATATCAATTTCATTAGAAATGGGAGACACATTTATAGTTATATTGAATTTTTAGCTGTACAATACCCAATTTTGTATAATTATATTGATGTTTAATAGTAATGTGATATTTTTGATAATTATATTAATACATAGGTGGAGAATGCGACAATATATTAAAGATAACATTGATTCTTTTAGATTTAGAACGTTACATTTCTAATAATGATATTTGGGTGTTGAATGCGACATTTTTTATAATTATATATACTGATTATTTTAGATGCAGAATGCGACATTTTAGACTAGTAGAATATTATTGTTCTTTGGTTTTTTGTTTGTTTTCAGATGACCTAAGAAAACATCACTGGATTACTTTTGAAAGATAAAACTAGATGAAATTGTATATTTCTAAATATTACCACTATAATAATTCAGGCTATTGAAAAAAATGTTTATTGATCATTTAGCATAGTAAAGCAGGAAATGGCGGGAAGAATCCTAGCAGACGACAATTGTCGCGCAGACTGCCCGAAATTACAGACAGGCCCAACTGGCCCTGCTCTATACTGGACTCGCTTTCAGCAGGTTAGGGTTTGAAAAAGGAAATCATAACTGTGTAACGTATGTCTTGTCTACTTTTTGAAAAATAAACTTTCGTGTCAATTTAATATTTATGTTGACATATGATTATTGTCTAATGTTTCATAGTGAACCATTTTTAGCCCAACTGTTTGAAAAACGAGTAAGGGCTATTTTAGTCACTTGGTCGTCTGTTCTCGTAAAACACTTCGTTTTGCATATGTTTTGTGTGTAACTTCCTACCTCAGAATTCATTATGATTGTGTTACGGGGAACATAATCTAAACACCTTTAACTTTAAACTATATTTTGATTTATATAATTACATGTATGCCACTTAGTCAACTTGATTTGAAGCAGTCATGTTTAAAATGATAATTTAAGTTTACAATATATTCTTATCAAATGAGCATAATAATGCCGAGTTATGGATCATTAAGAACATTTCAGTAATTAAAACAAATAACTTACAATTATTTTTAAAATTTAAAAAAATGTAACATTTGTTCGACCATAATACCAATAGTGTATCCACAGGTAGCAGACGACAATACAATTTAAAGTGGAAATTTGCGACTTCTGGTGTGTCTGCTACTCGATGTTGTGATCTCAGTTACTTCCCCTGACGTTCAGTATATGAAATGAGGGTCGAGGTAAGATATTTTGAAGAAATACAAAATTTAGCTAAACATAGAACAATACATTTTACAGATAAGGGTTTGTGAGTCGCTGATTACACCTTTAACTCTGCAAAATATTTTAAATGGACTTGTCTATCTTCAAATCTGGACAAAACCATTACTCATTTTAAGGGAAAATTTCAAAATATGTACTGACTTAATATCGAATAGTGCATATCATGAGCAGATGTCAAGGATATGCCGATTGCTTTTGGTCTGCAATGGTCGCACGGGTACATGTATATTATGTTTGCACTATAGAAGGCTGAGAGTTAATCAACATATTGTACCACACAAAATAATCAGAAAGAACTGATTACAGTTCATTAATAATAACAACTTTTAATTTGGTACAATGTTTGTATTTTGAAAGCATGTTAATTTCAGATGGAACATGACTTTTTGTTATTATTGTTGCTTTTCTAGAAAAAAAAATGAACTGAACATAATATAAAGAACTATTCTTTCCGAGATCACTCGCTTCCTTAAAGTATAACAATCTAAATACAAAAAATATACATTCAATAACTAAATTCAAGAATATGTAAATTAGTGATCGTGCCGAAGGAAGGAAGATAATTATGAATGTATTACAAATAAGGGAGATAAAATATCTCTTATTATAATTATACTATAAAATATCATAATTATTACTAATGCATAATGTGTATTTTGTAATGAACTGGTGACTTTGATTGTGGCACTCCGATAACATCTTAATTTTCAATCTATAAATAGATAATTTATTTATCCTATATTTCAGTTTCAGGATTTGAAATTAAGAAAGAACGAAAGATATGAAATGAGCACCGGCAAACTGATCTTGGCATGTTACATCCTTATCACAGAACTGGAACCTACTGATTATGATGAGGTAATAGTATATTTTATGAATGTATGTATAGATTTGATTCTTAGCCTGCTGAAAGCGAAAGTCATTAGTCTTTGCCTCCAGAATAGAGCCCGGCCAGTCTGCACATTTGTGCAGTTTGACCAGCCTCTTTACTGTTTGCTAACTTCCAATTTTCATTTTCATGTGATAATTAGATATAATAATTTATAATTTATAATGGACTGTTCATTAAATAAAATGTTGAAAAGCCCATTTAATAATTTCCGCAGGTTAAAGCAGCACGCCTCCAGATTTATGCTAATTTTCATGAACATATTTCTCAAGTTTGATTTTATTGAAATACTTTTACTCATCTGGAGGCATGTAGCTTTAAAGCAGCATCCATCTAGATTCATGCCCATTCTTCATTTAAATTTTGAAAATGTATCGAAAAAAGAAAAATATTGTGTAGTGAACAAGGAAGTAATTTACACATTACAAACAGCATTTACAGTCTACTTAAATTACCAAAAAAGGCCAAAATATACAATAATAGCCATTACTGCGTTAGTCACGCAGTAGAAATATGGTAATAAGAACTGCGACTTCGGTCGTTAAAGACATTTAGCGCATAAATAATACTTGAATCTTAAACCTTTTTACTTCTCTTAAAATCTGAGTACATTTTTCTTTTTGTTTTTTTACTTGAAATAGTTTTGGTTCATCTGGAGGCGTTCAGCTTTAAGGCTTGTTTATAGCTCTTGAATGAGACGTGTATTCATTTGGTTCTGAAACAGTACGGCATTGTGAAAATTGTTGCATGTTCGGGTTTGATAAAAAAAAAATCTTTGCTTAACACAGAAGCAGTTACCGTAATTGTTCTTATTCAGTATTGAATTGCTTTGGCTAAGTAAATACATATACACCTACACTGGTATCGAACATTTTTCTTCATTATTCAAATTTGATTCAAATTTGATAAAACTTTTGAAAGTTTTAGTGATAATAAAGGGCGTCCGTAACCGAGTGGTTGAATGAATTAATTGACTTCAAATCATTTTCACCCCCCCCCCCCTTCTTTCACTATTATGGGCATCGACTTTGAATTCATGAATAGTTTCATGTGCAGAGATGATCTACAGAGGTGATCCACAGCAAGCTTAATTGGCAGAGAAAATTGGTGGTTCTACTCGAGTGCCCCACCGTGTCTAACATAATTTATAGAGAGCTATTTTGGACTTTCTTCCGCCAGTAAAGCTGAAAAATTATTATTGTACCGTCGAGACAGTAACCATTCACCTACTAAATTAGTGTAATGGATCTGCCCTGCATTGAATTTGAAACAGTCCATTTGAAGTTCATGGGATTTCAATAACAAAATAAAAATTTGAGCAGACGATAATATATAGCCTGGACACGAAGTGCACGGACCAATAGGTAAAGGGTTAAACCCAACCAGAGTAATTGAACCATTGCAGTTAAGAATATACTAGAAATAATAAGAGAATCGTTAAATGACATCACGTGAATAAAAGCTTTATGACCACTATTTGAGTAAGACGTAATTATTTGTTTGTTGTATTCCTGAATTCTATTATGTGCATTTTTGAATAAAAGTAATAACATTTTTTTTTTAATTTGGTGGTTCAACCCGTGCGTCTGCTGCCTTTTGCAAGTGAAACGCAAAGTGTTACAAGTGATATGAATATTTTATACATTATGCAAGTTAAATGTTGATGCACATCAAAGACGCCGCCAAATGATGTGAACAGTCAATCAGCATTGAAAATCGTTCTCTATTACAGTTGAATATCCGAAGCACAAATCAATTTTTCTCCATGTTCTTGGTATGTGCTCGTTGTTTAATAATTAAGTTGCATATTTTTGTGAAAAAATAGAACCTAATGCATAAATTCACAAGGTAATGCCATGTCTGAAATTCTAAAATGTTTGTCTGGTGCCACAAAGATTGAAACGTCTGGTCAAAGCAAAATAAATCTTTGTTCATTTTTTTTCTGAAGAGTTATTTCTTAAACGGTTTGTTTGCTGGTCTTAAGGTGTGCAGCTTTAAAGGCCCAATATGCCCCACAAAATGTTTTTATTTTTATATCTGGAAAGCTTTTTGTTTTTGGTATCCTATTATAGTTTCAAAAGGTCATTTATCTGAATAATCTTTTGCGTGTCATTGACAGCCAAAATTGACCAATCAAAAATTGCATCAATTAGATAATTGACAAAAATAGATTAAACACCGAACAATAACAATCAAGCAGACACAGTTAGGCATTACTCATTTCGGAAGATTATTTTTTTCCCTTTCTTTTTCTAGTAGATTACATTAGGTCATTATAATAAATATATATTTACATGTAAAATATTCATACAGTGTTGCCCTCACATGTTTACGTGACTGTTTATTATTATACAAATGTATTTGTCTCATGTTTTTGTATTGTAATGCAAACTGGGATATATATTCAATAAAACTTGAAACTTGAAACTTGTTTTAGTGATGTAATATTTTGTGTGAAAGTTAAAATACTGCTGTGTTTACATTTTGCGACCTTTAAAACAAATATTTTCACATTCAGCCATACTTTATTTTGAAATAAGCATCTAACATGTTTTAAAGCATTATTTGAACTTAATAATACTCATGTTTGCACTGCCTAATGTAGGAAAAAAATATTAGTTTCTGAGGCATAATGTGCCTTTAAGGAAAAACAGTTGATTCTAAGTTGAATATAATTTTTACAAAGCAGGTGTATCGGTGATCTTTACATTTCAGAAATATGGAACATGGTAAATTGAGCAGGTGAAGGAATGAAGAAAACACCACCCTCTTTACAGTCAGCAAAATAACTATGTTTCCGGTTTGGAACTACTGCATGCCGTTACAACATATGTGACAAAGATATTTTAATCCACCTGATACGATTTGGTATCTTTCTGAAAATGTCATGTTCAAATTCTGAATAGTGTTTTTTTCTGCCAAGTTTAAGAAATATATTGCCATGTAACTGTCTAATATTTATGGCAATTATGAAGTAATAGTAAGTTTTTGGCGAAGTAATGAAAACCAGAAAAAGGTGTTTCCTCGATTAGATTTTCTACATGAGCTTGAAAAAATAACACCTTCATGAATGCCTTGATGTGAACAGAATAGAAGGGATATTTTATTTGCTTTTTACATAGTACATCATATTTAACATACTGTACCGTCAATGAATTGAAATTGCATAAATTAGTATAATTGCAATAATGAATAATGCACTTTTTGATCAGGAATGCACATTTATTAAGACTTAATATATATGCAAACATACTGTACCGTTAACATAATAGCAATACATGTAGTAAAATTGCAGAAATGAATGATGCGCATTTTTTACACTGTATATTTCAAGAAGTGTAATAAGTAACATTTAATTGTTAATAAAGACATATAGGCCGTACAATGAGAAATAATGATAATTTAACAACGTCGTGATAGAAACATCCATTTGAAATTTCGTAAGATTTATAATAATAACACCACCAAGAATATCACCACTACCACCAAAAAACAACATTAATGTAACATAATGAAAACTCCAACGATGAAATATTTCATCATTTAAAAACATGCAATGATGAAAAAATGAAATAAAATATTAAAATAATTGTAATAACGACATGTTGATCAACCTTGAGTATCCGACGATGCGTGCGTTAATTGTTTTGTTTTGTTTTTTGTTAATTTTTTTATTGTTGTTTTCAGCTTTTATATGATCTGACAAAAAGTTAAAAAGGGAGATGGGGGCTAGCATCATTTAGCTTTTTTTGTTCGCTTTTAATACGTTATTCTATCAATTTTTTAACTTTACTTGTCTATTTTAATTTTTTAAAGTTTTTTTAATTAATTAATTAATTTATTCATTTATTTATTTATTTATTTATTTATTTATTTATTTATTTATTTATTTATTTATTTATTAATCTTTCTATTTACTTATCTTTATTTATCTGTTTATTTATTTATTTATGTATTGTTTTGCAAATTACGTCAAGCGAAAAGGGAGGCTACTTGTTTTAAAATACAGATTGATCTCCCCTGAAAATTCAAATAATAAGAACGGGCCAAAGGAGACTTCTCTTCATTAAAACAAGTATAAAATGATAAAAAAAGTCGTTTTCCCGTCAGTTTACACTCCATTACCACTTGTTATTTTTTTCTAACTGATAACTCTCACACATCTTCGGTACTAACATTAACTTTTGGGGAAAATGACTTTCATAATGCTACTGTAAAACTTCCAACAAATATCAATCAAAAGTAATAGCATTTGGTTGTGAAAATTTAGCCGCAAAAGGCATAATGTTTAATTATCAATAGGGAGAGAAGTCGCCTTTTGGTCCACTTTTTCAGGGGTGGTTACTGTTATTTAATTAAGAGTGGTCTCCCTTTGGTCATATTTGCTTTTACAAATCTTTCTGCAATATTAAATTTAACATCAAAAACAATTTAAAGGAACACACTTTAGTCAAAATTGGATACTTCCTGTTTTGCAAGTATACAGAACTTGAAAATTTCAACCAATTTTAGAGTAGATTTAATGATTAATTCTTTGATTAGAATCTTTTCACTTAGTACATATAAAAATATGAAAATACTATAGACCTAGTATCTTTACTTATAGAATCACGATTTTTTAAGTGTTATTTAAAATAGTTGGCTATAATTTGTGTCACGGGTAAAAAGAGGGTAAACCATTAAAATTTTGTTTACTAGTTTATATATATCTGGAATACTTTAAAGAACAACATTTGACATATTAAATCTGTCTTGTATCTTGGAAACTTCTTTGCGTTTGTAAATATTTCTTTAAACAGATTTTAAAAATCGATTTCAGTTCTGGAATATTTAAAATATCTAAACATTCTTAAAATTCTAAATAATTCTAACGATGTCCTATCATAATATGTTTGTTAATATTTGGGGAAAAAATGAAATTAATTTGTGTCGTGGAAACTGCTTTACTATCTAAACGTCCATAAATGAAAAAAAACTTAGTTTTAATGAAGACCACTACTTGAAATGATTTAACTTGTGTTTGGAAAATCACTTGAAATATCTTAACTTAGTTTGATCCTGGAACAAAACTTTAAATATCTTAACATAAGTTGAGTTATGAAGAATAATTGAAATATCTTAACTTAATTGTGTCTTGAACAATAATTGAAATATCCTAACAAAGTTTGAGTTTTGGACAATACTTGAAATATCTTAACTGAGTTTGAGTGTGGAACAATAATTGAAATATCTAAATAAGCTTAAGTCTGGAAAAAATACTTGAAATATCTTATCTAAGCTTGAGTCTTGAACAATACTTTAAATATCTTAACTTAGTTTGAGGCTGGAACAATACTTGAAATATCTTGACTTAGTTTGAGTCTGAATCAATATTTGAAATATTTTAACTTAGGTTGTGTCTGGAACAACACTTGAACTATCTTAACTTAGTTTGATTCTTGAACAATACTTTAAATATCTTAATTAAGTTTGAGTCTTGAAGAATACTTGAAACATCTTAACTGAGTTTGAGGCTGGGACAACACTTGAAATATCTTAACTGAGTTTTGAGTCTGGGACAATACTTGAAATATCTTGACTTAGTTTGAGTTTGAATCAATATTTGAAATATTTTAACTGAGTTTGAGTCTGGAACAACAATTGAAATTACTTAACTTAGCTTGTGTCTGGAACAACACTTGAAATATCTTTACTTAATTTGAATCTTAACTTAGTTTAAGTCTGGAATATTAATTGAAAAATCTAAACTTAGTTTGAGCCTGGAACAACACTTGAAATATCTTAACTAAGTTTGAGTCTTGAAGAATACTTGAAACATCTTAACTGAGTTTGAGTCTGGGACAACACTTGAAATATCTTAACTTAGCTTAAGTCGTGAACAATATTTGAAATATTTTAATTGAGTTTGAGTCTGGAACAACACTTGGAATATCTATACTTAATTTGAGTCTTAACTAAGCTTGAGTCTAGAATAATAATTGAAATATCTTAACTTAGTTTGAGTCTGGAACAACTTTAGAAATATCTTAACTAAGTCTGAGTCTTGAAGAATACTTGAAACATCTTAACTTAGTTTGAGTCTTGAAGAATACTTGAAATATCATGACTTTACTAAGTTTGAGTTTGGAACAATAATTTAAATATCTTAGTTTGAGTCTGGAACCATACTTGGAATATCTTAACTTAGTTTGAGTCTTGAAGAATACTTGAAACATCTTAACTTAGTTTGAGTCTAGAAGAATACTTGAATTTTTTTTAACTTTGTTTGAGTCTGGAAAAAAATTCAAATATCTTAGTTTGAGTCTGGGACAATACTTGAAACAGCTTAACTTAGTTTGCGTCTGGAACAATACTTGAAATATCTTACCCTAGTTTGAGTCTGGAACAACACTTGAAATATCTTAACTTAGTTTGAGTCTGGAAAAACACTTGAAGTATCTTAACTTAGTTTGAGTCTGGAACCACACTTGAAATATCTTAACTTGGTTTGAGTCTTGAAGAATACTTGAAACATCTTAACTTAGTTTGAGTCTTTGAGAATACTTGAAATATCATAACTTTACTTAGTTTGATTTTTGAACAATAATTTATATATCTTAGTTTGAGTCTGGAACAATACTTGAAATATCATAACTTAGTTTGAGTCTGGAACAATACTTGAAATATCTTTTCTTAGTTTGAGTCTTGAAGAATAGTTGAAATATCACAGCTTAGTTTGAGTCTGGAACAATAATAATATTGAAATATCATAACTTAGTTTGAGTCTTGAACAATACTTGAAATATCTTTACTTAGTTTGAGTCTTGAAGAATAGTTGAAATATCATAACTTAGTTTGAGTCTGGAACAATACTTGAAACATCTTAACTTAGTTTGAGTCTTGAATACCTGCATTTACTAATTGAGTGCAAGAAAGATATGGTTTACATGTACTTTAAACATGATATGCTAAAATCATAATTCATAAGTGCTTTCCGCGCCATAGATAGCACCTAACTTCATATTAAATATTGTATCATGCAACAGTTTTGCCTTTTATGCAGTTGATTGATATCATTGATTTTGTAAACAAAAACAATTACATGTATTTTTGTATGTAAATTATTATGAAAAACGATGAAATAGAACTGGAATTAAAAAAGATTTTTCTGAACGTGTTAAGTTATCTTTCCTCAATCTTTATTATTAAGTTATTAGGTTATTAAGCTTAAATTATTAATCCAGACAGAGTAACCTCCCCTGTTGAAAACAAAGGGAAATCACTCTAACCTTAAATTATTAAGTCAGATAGAGTAACCTCCCCTGAAGAAAAAGGGTAATCACTCTAACCTTTCATTATTAAGTCAGATGGAGTAATACCCCCTGAAAACAAAGGGAAATCACTCTAATCTTTATTATTAAGTCGGAAAGAGTAACATCCCTTGAATAAAACAAAGGGAAATCACTCTTACCTTTCATTAAGTCAGACAGAGTAACCTCCCCTGTAGAAAAAAAGGGAAATCACTCTTACCTTAAATTATAAAGTCAGATAGAGTAACCTCCCCTGACCAAAACAAAGGGAAATCACTCTAACCTTCCTCTATTAAGCCAGATACAGTAACCTCCCCTGACCAAAACAAAGGGAAATCACTCTAACCTTTCATTTTTAAGTCAGATAGAGTAACCTCCCCTGAAGAAAACAAAGGGAAATCACTCTTACCTTTCATTATTAAGTCAGATAGATTTACCTCCCCTGACCAAAACAAAGGGAAATCACTCTAACCCTTTTTTATTAAGCCAGATAGGGTAACCTCCCCTGAAGAAAACAAAGGGAAATCACTCTTACCTTTCATTATTAAGTCAGATAGAGTAACCTCCCCTGAAGAAAACAAAGGGAAATCACTCTTACCTTTCATTATTAAGTCAGATAGAGTTACCTCCCCTGAAGAAAACAAAGGGAAATCACTCTAACCTTTCTTTATTAAGCCAGATAGAGTAACCTCCCCTGAAGAAAACAAAGGGAAATCACTCTTACCTTAAATTATTAAGTCAGATAGAGTAACCTCCCCTGAAGAAAACAAAGGGAAATCACTCTAACCTTTCATTATTAAGTCAGATAGAGTAACCTCCCCTGACCAAAACAAAGGGAAATCACTCTAACCTTTCTTTATTAAGTCAGATAGAGTAACCTCCCCTGAAGAAAACAAAGGGAAATCACTCTTACCTTTCATTATTAAGTCAGATAGAGTAACCTCCCCTGACCAAAACAAAGGGAAATCACTCTCACCTTTCATTATAAAGACAGATAGAGTAACCTCCCCTGAAGAAAACAAAGGGAAATCACTCTTACCTTAAATTATTTAGTCAGGTCGAGTTACCTCCCCTGAAGAAAACAAAGGGAAATCACTCTAACCTTTCTTTATTAAGTCAGATAGAGTAACCTCCCCTGAAGAAAACAAAGGGAAATCACCCTTACCTTAGATTATTAAGTCGGATAGAGTAACCTCCCCTGAACAAAACAAAGGGAAATCACTCTTACCTTAAATTTTTAATCCAGATAGATTTACCTCCCCTGAAAATTGCAAATGGCGTAAGAATTCAAGGGGAATAGTTATACCTTTTAGTCAGAGTAACCACTCCTGAAAATTATAAATGGCGTTACGGCCAAAGGGAAACAACTCTTACCTTTCATTATTAAGTCAGAATATTGGCCGAGAACATTGTCTGAAGGGAAAACCCGAGATGCCGCCCCAGGGAATGATCTTTCTACATAATAGGTTCGATACATTATAACTGTTTTTTCGCATGATAAACAGAAATGAGAATTTAATAAACATAAAATTTCAATTTATATTTTGCTTCTCTTCATAAATTAAATTCCCCACTCGGAACCTTGGTTACTTTTTATGTAATGTGTCAAAGACCGTTATTGTAAACCCCACACCATATGAGCCAATCAGAAGTATGTTGGGTGTTCCTGATTACTTTGGATGACCAAAGACAGTGTAAATACTTTGGACGCGCCAGTATTACGCTAACCGCCGTTTCATCAGCATTTTTAATGACATGCCAAAAGATGGATTTTTGAATTTTTATCAATAAGTCGATTATTAACGGTTATTGTTATTTTCTCGGGGACTTGAAATGGATAATATTGCAAGTAATGCTACTCATGAAAAGATTAATAGAGGCAGTGCCTCCTAGCGCAAAATAACATTTAGGAAAAAGGATGCATGTCCGCTCAATGCGGTTAAGATTTGTTAAAAATTCTTTAAAACCATTCAAAGAGTTACAGAGCAGGCATAAAATAAGTCAAATAGGCATTGACCCATAATTGCGACTATGGGCATGAAGTGAACCATATAGATATTATACAAGGACGTGCCTTGATATGGTAAATAAATATGCAAAGTTTCTTTGATCTTTTATCACTAACTTTCTTACAGCATCATACCAAATTCAAACACGCTTCACATTACTCCCCTATTAAGCAGACAGTGCAGTCGAGTGAATAATTAGTGAATTAATTAATGCATGACGGCGTAAAAGGGAATGAATGCAGTACACACGACGTCAATAAATCAAAATAAATAAGGCCTTCCCACCATATCTACGTATTTTCAATGCAGAATGTCTTTTATCTCTTTCTATATGGATACTATGTTATTCAAGCTCGTCCGTGAAAATGTGTCTATTTTGGATTATAGTTTTTATTACACAATGATACACAAAAGAATAAATTATAGATTGCTTTATGAAAGTGATCCGTAATTATGTTGCGATTTTTTATATATGCATATGGATCTCCTCAACACATATGTAGCTCAAATGCAATTTTGAGCAGCGATTCCTTTGTTTGTAGCCAAATCTCAATAAATGTTTAAATCAGGATTTGTCTGAATGTTAAGCATCGCTCTGTATTAAGATTTCGTAAAATCTCTGGTTTTTTTAGTCAGTTTAGTGACATTTTCTTCATACACATTGCATGTTAATGACAACCCAGAACCCACGACGGAAAGAATATCTCGACGAAGACTACATAGAAATCAAAACAAAAATGAGTAATATAGAGGAGAGACAGGAGGATAGAATCACATTTCGATTTTCTTAAAAAATGATTGAATTTTATATAACTTTTTAAAAAGTTTTAGCTTCACATCTGGAGCAGCGGAAATTCACACATACTTTTTACCGTTGCTCATTTTTGAGATACATATGGGATTCTTTCCCTGTTTTTTATTGTGAAACAAAATGCATACGTGTTTCTAGGTCCAGGGCATGTGTCTTATGTTGTCGTAAATGAAAGAATTGAAAGCATATAGTCCAATGATAGGCCAACGTTGCCACGTGAGGGCGTGCGACGAGTTTTAAGAAATAAAACGGCGTTGGCGCGGAGCGAAAACACGCTCATTAGCGCCCTCGTTAATAAGCGTGTTTTCGCGACGCGCACCCGCCGTTTTATTTCTTAAATCTCGCTCCGTGCCCCCGCGGGACGAAGTTTTATTTATTAAACTTCGGCCCGAGCCCTAGCTAATTCAGTTTCAGTTTCAGTTTTTATTAAACCAAGGCATATAATATGCAACTGGTTATAAAAACAAACAAACAGAAAAATAACAGTCAAAAATCACTAATATCACAATATAAAAATACAATTATGACTAGCTTAATAAACAAAAAGGAGATCATATTGTTCATTTCAAGTTCTGAATTCAATACAACATGTATTTTATATTGTAACAAATGAGAACGGAGAATGAGAAGTATTACTTTTCTAAATTTTAACATAATGTTTTTACAAAATAAAGATGATTTTAGAAGAATATTTTTATCACAACTATTCATTAATGTGTCAAGTTTAAAAATATTGGGATGAGTGTAAAACCTGGGAAGAAGAGATTTACGTCTTATGTCATTAAAGTACGAACATTCAAATAAGTAGTGAAATTCATCACCAATAGCTTGATACGGACATAAGGAACAGACCCTATTATTATGATCAATTGCCAAATGTCGGCCTTTTTCGGTTGGTAATAGGTGATTCATTGTTCTAAATTTACATAAATATTTGCCTATGTCAAAAGGAAGTACATCTAGATATTTTTCAAAACAATGAGTATTTTTATATGTACGATACACTAAACACTTAGAGGATGTCTCAATAGTACTATGCCAATCTTGTAAAAATTGATCTTGTAGGCTAAGCTTCACAACATTTTTAAAGTGAGTAATATTATCTACCTTCTGTAAATGAAAATATTCTGACATGCCAAGATTACTAAGTGTTTCTTTCACAAAATTTATCCATTTAGAATTAACAATATTCCTAGAGGACAAAGACAACATTGTTTTATAAAGAAGTTTACATATCTTATTTTCCTTAGCATTTAGAATTTTACTCCAGAAACACAAAACTCTTGCTTTCACTTGTAAGGCTAATGGGAATATGCCTAACTCACCATAAACCATACAATTAGGTGTAGAAGCTTTTAAATTCAAAATAAATTTACAAAAATACAACTGAAATTTCTCTAGAATTTGAACTTGTTCGAATCCCCAAACTTCACTTCCATAAAGAAGAATAGGTACAACCAAAGAGTTAACTAAATGTAGTTGCAAAGAAATTGGTAAACACAATTTACGTGACTTTTGGATCACAGAAAACATTGCTCTTCTAGCATTAGCGTGTTTTCGACGCGCGCGCCCTCGCCATTTAACTTGTTTATTCTCGACTTTTCGTTGGCGGGGTCGCGGGACGAAAACACGATTATTAGCGGGGGCGCGCGCGCGAAGTTTTATAACACATGCTTGACTTTTCTAGAGAATTAAAATATATGGATTTCCTGAGGCATGATGTGCCTTTGACATATTAAAAAAATATTGCATTTGCTGTTTAGTAAAAAACAGCTGTAATTCATTCCTTATCTGACTGCTGTTTTTTTTTTTTTTTTTTTTTTTTTGGAAAGATAGGAACTATATCTAAAGTATAACAGAAATAATTACTCCTTCATGTCAACCTAGTTTAATGTTCAGTTATTCATTCGTAAAATTATAACATGTATCTTCACATTTGCTAAAAAAAGAAAATCCGGAAAAGGGACGATTCCTCGAAAGCAACAAAAATAACAAACTTTATAATCTGAAAATTGCAGACCTGGTTTGGTTGAGTCTGTTCATGAGGGGTAATGGAAATGTGATACATCCCTCACGCCCCCTAACACTGGCTTAAGCGATATCTAATCTTAAACATAAAACGTGCTGCTAACTTATATTATGTAGCGGAGTCGAAAGTGATAAATAAAAGTTGCAAGAACTTGTTTCGCAATCGAGCTTAAATAAATATGTTTAAACTAAACTATATTTAAGAATTTAAATACATTTCTTTATTTTGACACTCAAATCCCGAAAGATCTCAACCACTTTGTCTCTGTCTTTGCCTCAATGTCTTTGTACTCTGATTGATCATTTGGCACAAATTGATCTGATCATACTAACTAGAGTAGAAATATTTTGATCACGATTTAATTCAATCCATGTTGTCAGATTCTCACACAAGTCTAATGAATCATCTCTTGCTGTTGGTATTATTACTCATTTAGAACACTGTCCGTAGAATGTGATTGAGATTTAGAGATTGTTATAAAACACTGGATGTATCATTCTAAATAAACTTGATTATAAATCTGATTCTAATACTACTTTTAAGAGAGTATAGAACATGCTTGTTTTCCATTTGTCGAATATTTGATGAATAATATTTTCAGATCAAAAGTGTTGACTTTTTCAAGCAACATTTTGGAAGGCTGCTGTCTTTCAAATGATTACGGTGAAATTTTGCATCAATTCAGAAATATCCCAATAACTGAATGCCCATTAGGAAATTAAATATCGACAAACTCATATACATGAATTAAAGACAAATTTTCAAATTATCTGAATTTGCCTTTAAATAAAAAAGATAATCACATTGATTTCAAGAAATAAAATGTTCCAAATTGTAGCAAAGTGCAAAAGTCTTTCAATCGTTCTGGTAATGATATTTCGTACATGCATCTTGATGCACATTTAGATTATTGTTTGTTTAATATGCCCCTTTCAAATTTACTCGGGGATTTTGCGTTTTTAATTGTTTTTTTTTTATTCTGTATCAATGAATTTCTTTCAACAAAGATTGTTATTTTGTTCATTTTAATTCTGAAATATTTTGGTGAAAAAGTTGCAAACAAAATCTTTGCCAATATAAGGTCTATTTACAAACAGATTCCAGTAACGAATTGTCTGTTAAATGCACATTATGCCCCAGAAAGCAATATTTTTTATTTCTTTAGAAATGTCAAACATTTGTTGAATATCTTTAAAATAATGGATTTAGAACATGATATATGTTTAACAACTGAAAAAAGTAGTGCTGAACATGAAGTAATGTGTCGAAAAAGTAGCAAATGTAATCAAAGAACTATATTGACTTCCATACAAAACAGTAATTCATTAAATCATACCGATTGCCAACTTAGCAAAAGAAGCAAAAGATATTTCATCTATATATCAAATGGGTATTGTTTGGAACCTGTAACAAGATACCAAAATAAAATGTTTTGGAGAAATAAAAATGATAGCATTTCTGAGGCATATAAAACAGATAATGATTTAATTTGATTAATGTTATTCTTGCATTTGCGGGTTGTGTATGGCGGCGTTCTTGAATGAAGAGATATAAACAAGCATTTTGTAAATGCGAGGGAAATATTTGAAGTACTTTTTTATATTGATATTTTGGTCTTAATTAAAACAATGTTTGTGTTAACTGATTAACTTACTTTGATATCGGTCTGTATTGAAAAATGGGGAAAATCCAGTTGTTGGTGTGGTTTTTTTTGTTGTTGTTATTGTTTTTGTCGTTGTTGTTTTGGTGTTGTTTTTTGTAGACTGGCATATTGCATGTTGGAAGTCTTTAAAAAAGTGCTAGTCATTTGCTTTCATTTCCAAGAAACACAAAACATTATTCTGTAGATTTGTTCAGTCGAATTACCGTGATAAACTCGCAGTTATGACTTTCTAATTCTTTAAATTTTTTGTCAAACTGTTTAATGGTGTAAATTTAGAAACTATGCATATATTATAAATTAAATGATGTTAAACGTTCGGCAAAAAATGTAAATTAGGCGTAAAGATGCATGTGTAGTAATTAAACAAATATCTAATATCAACAATTTACTTTGCGCCGCCAATATTAGTCTTTATTATATCAGCATATCTATTCATGTGAATAAATATTTTATCGGGTTCCTTTTTATTGCATTCTTTTTTAATTTGGGGCAAATGTACAGAAGGGATCAAATATTTTACATAAACTTTATCAGTTTTTAATTCTTTATTTTTATTCCTTTCCTAAAATTTAATGTCATTATTTATAACTTCTTTCAATTGACATAAATTCTTGAAAACTGATACGATAAATAATATTGTACAAATGTTGTAGACAAAAATAGCATTTATCATTTTTCCAAATAAATTGCATATTATTTATAGTTAACATTTCAGGAAAAATAACATATTATTCATAGTGTACATTTCGAGACCCACTCTTACAATTTTCATCAACTTTCCATCATATGCTTGTTTACAGTTCGTCTGAATAAATATTTTCATATTTCTATGTCCTCATAACTCTTTTCTATAAAGTATAATGATTTACGAGAATTGCTATGCGTTGTGTAAATAAAAACCAGGCAACCAGCACGTATGGCGACTTGTAACCTATCACCATTGAAATTAATCATTTTCATTACAAGTAATGTAAATATTATATTTAATTCGTTTTTAATCATTGTTTCATCTGTGGACACAAGAAACGGACATTAGCAATAGATTTTTTTGGGAAGAAATCTAAAAATTTTGACTTTACTCAGGAGCAATAGCAACTTAAATATATCTAAACAAAGCTACTCTTTCCCTTGATTGTATCAACCATATACGAGTATGATCGCTCTAGGTCTTGTAGTAATGATTCTCAAAAACAAGAAGTATTGGAAGGAACAGGGGAGAGAATTGCAGAAGAGAAAACGAGCATGTGTAATATTTTTCAACCCCACCATACAACAGATAACGTTCCGTGCATGCATTCAATGTGAAAATTGGATTCATTTAACAATATTAATGAAAAAAAGAAGAAACATTTGATTCATTGGGTTTTGACGTATTTACTTTTAGGCTTTGCGCTTTGCCACCAAAACTGTTATGAAAACTGTTAAGAAGTCCAACTTTCAAATATTGAAATATACTACTAAACAGTATAAAGACCTTCACAGAAGTCTTTATGATAATGAAACTGACAGGGTGGTTTCCATGTAGAAGATTTTTTTCTGTGTGGAATTAGCCAAAAAGCCACATGATGTTCAAATAGTAACATTATTAGATCTAATCCAAGTCTCGTTTCCATTTCCAGTGTCTAAGTAATCCATATCAAATGCATATAGTACCCCATATAGCTTCGTTTTCATTTCTAGAATCCAAAATATCTATATCAAATGCATATCATACTCGATCTATCGTTGTTTTCATTTTCAGAGTCCAAACCCTCATACTGAATCCTTATTGTACTTGAAGTTACAAAATTCTGTCAAAATGTCAAAAAAATGGTAGTGTTAAATAAAGAGGTAATTATAAAGTGTTGGGAACAACACTTATTCTATTTGACTCGTACAGTTAATTAATCTCAAGTTTGTATGTAGAAATGGTCTCATATGTGCCTCAATATTTAAAATTTTCAATAGAAACAGTTGGAAGACATTATATGATATTCCAGTTACAATATGTACTTAGTTTCATAACAAACACAATTTCTACACACATGCCTAACAAATGCGATAGTGCATGAAACGTAATGTTGCAAAAGGAGGATGTCAGCGATAGTTATTCTTACATCGCGTATGCCCACCACAGCCTGGGAGCGTCATCGCACGGATGTGACATAAAGTTGTACTAATTTCGGGGTAGATTTACCCACTCTTTAACAATTACACGATATTTGAAAGTGAACCAGAAAGTTCAGATAGACCTGTTGTTAAAATTGTGCTCATATACGGTCATCTGATTTCTGCTTTGTACCAAATCCTGTGGTATTTTTAATGACTTGTGTTTCGGAATAACACTGTGTTCCCTGCAGGATGTCGTTCTAGCCCACACTGTGAGAATGATAGTTTTTTCTAAACGCGATGAACGCGCAACCCAAAAGATATCCGACTTGAATGTGATAGAAAATATACGGGGTGAATTTAACTGTTGACCGGGCAAATCTACTCCAGAATATATTATGCACATGTTTATATCAAATCCATTCAACTACGGATGTGATCAACAGTCAAGGTTCGCACACGTGGTATAAGAATTATTACTGACGTTGTTATTTTTTGCAACATTAACTTTTCACGCACCATCACCATTATTGCGCATTTGTGAAAATTTGTGTTTGTTACGAAATTAAATAAATAGGATATAATATAATATTTCTCAACTAAATATATTAAAATTTTCAGCATGATCGGACCAATATTGATACAATTATATGAGACCATTTAACATGCACACTTAAAAGATTTGTTAAGTGTACACAGCTACAAAACCTTTATTAGACTCAACTAGCGTTTGTCCATATACGTTTGACAGCTGTGCAATCGTTCCATAGACTTTTACTTAATAATGTTTAATTAATTACCTCATATTATTGTACAATACGTATAATCTAAACTAAAAAAAAGCAAACGTTTAAACGTTTTTAGCACCAATCGGGCAAGGAATCGCACTAAAATATCAATTCTCAATTTAATTTGCATTATATGTCTGTTTCATTATAAATGCCGCAACTGTTCCAGATCTTATGTTTTTATGCTTTTGGGCCATAGTGGAGTGCATTTAAATTTTCTCAATTTACACTTTGATTAATATAGTCCCATGTTTGATTGATTTGAAGAAACAAAATGAACAAAATTAACATTTTGGTCACGATTTGTTTTGTAAATTGAGTGCAAAATCATTCAAATGAACGTTCATGTTGCAAATTAAATTTCGTTTGTTTTTTTCTATAGAAGAAAGTTTGGAATTTACAAATCTCAACCTTTCTTTAGAAATTTTTTATTTATTTACTGATACAATTATATAAAGTATAACAACATATAAAAATGAAACAGATCAAAGCCACCAACAAATTAGAACAACTACTTGAGAACTGAGTAACTCTCAGGTACACTGTATGAAATGATAAGTTGATAAATCTTGAAGAGTAGAAGTCCCCTCTCCCAACCATGCTGGCAAGCAATCGAAACCATAAAATAAAAAAAATGAAAAAAAAACCATGAAAAGTGTCGACTCGGTTTGATTAAGCCTGTTTGTGGAAGATTCTGGTAAGTGCAAGTTACCGTTCATGCCCCCCTATCACCTGTTAAAGCTTTAAGTCATACAGTTATTTTAGGTCTGTTATACTGATTTTATGGGATAGTCATACTGTTTTCATATGAACGTAAAACATTTTACAAATAATAACAACTTTTACAACGTCGTGACCAGTACATGCAGTTCTAAGTAAACAGTAGTATGCAAGCGGCGAAGGATCACTATATAACAGTATCATAAGCGTTGGCATCAAACAGAAACTTTCTTCAAAGTGCTTACCTCCGCACGCAATAAAAAGTTGGGGCCTGTGAAACCATCGGGTGAATATGTTCTTATGGCATGAAGAGTATTTTTATTTGACAATACCAGGTGCCGTTTGATTGTGGAGAAAATCGGAGTGTTAAAGGCATAAAATCAACTTAAAATTATTGTATTACATTTATTCAACTTAAAAATATGTATGATAAAATAAAATGTTAGATAATGACAAAAACATTCAAAAAAATAAACTTTCTTCACTGTAGTAGTCTGTGTTTACCGTACGTAGCTAAGTTTTCCTAGATTTGTAAGAAAATGCTTTCTTTGATACAAAGAATTATTCTCACTTAGAGTAATGGATAGATGGAATTTTATCTAAGTTTAACCTTAGACATGGTAATGTACTTACCATATGGCTACACAATCTTTTGCTTTTGTGTCAATTTGACCATAAGTGAATATATAGTTATTAGCATTGCGTACAAAAAACAAAATATATTTTCATGCTCTAAATGCATATATTTATAAAAGCTTTGCCATTTCTTTAGAGCGGAAAGGATATTCATATTAACAGAAGCGTAATGTGCTTTTAACGTTTCTAAAATTTACTATGTTAGCTGAATTTCCAGGCGCTTTAATGACGACACTTTCGTATAAACCATTTAAAAATTAATTTCACAAGAATCGAAAGCTCAAATGACATAAAATTAAAGTAGGCTTTGATTTCTGTACAGGGCAGTTCCAAAGCTTTCGTCCAATATCTCATTCAAATGGATGGGTTCGTCGAAACACTGACAGTGCGATGATTGTAGATGCAGCACAATCGGTATTGGGCTCGACTAGACGAAACAAATGAAATTTCTGTATATGAGTCTGTACATGAGGCATAATTAAAATTGCAACATCCCTCACGTTCCCTAGCACCAGCTTGAGCGTTTTCTCCATTTCTAACAATATCTGCTATGGAATTCCAAAGTGGACGCAGCAATCTGTGTTTCTTTCATTACACAGAGATTAATTTATTTGCGCATATCACAATTGTCCACCAACACCTCAATTACAATCACATTATTATCACATTCATGAAGCGGGTGGCTCGATCACACATTTATCGTCATCTTTGAAGGTGTCACACAATGCCTGGTGAAATCGTTCTGTTGTTTTAGAGATAAGGTCTACAAGATACACATGTCTTACACTGCTGTCTTGCTCCTCGCGGAAAAAGTTCCTCACAGCTCCAACAATCAGAGGAGCCGCTGTCTTAGGAGGCCATCTGCAATAGCAAATAAGAAATGATTTTTTTTTAAACAGATACACTTGGTCGATGTAAACCTTGTTTAACAAGCTTGCATCATTTCTAAGTCAGTTTTGCATTATTTTGACTGCTTAAACTTTGATCATGTTTATTTGAGCTTACGTGCATAGTCCATTAAAAGTAAGACTTACTTTTAAGTCATCTTTAATTCATAAAAATAATTAGTGTTATTTTTTTTAATTTGTTCATAAGTTTATGTAAAAACATATCTCTCCAAAAGAAATGGGTCATCCCAATTTGTTTCTCTGTAAATAACAGTGACATGATCAAATAAAAATAACATATTACACTTTTCATGCACGTGGAAGCTGTACATTTTTAAAATACAATTTGTGACGCTGAAGAAATGTACTTGTTAACTTCTTATATTACGTTATGAAAATATTAAGTTTATAAGTAGCAGAAATGTACAAATACCAATTATTCTATATAGAACGTGTATAATAAAATTATGTACATGTTATACAGGAATGTAAACTCTAGTAGGAATTGTGCACTAAAAGGCTTAAAAAAGCAAAAATGTTCAATTAATGGGGAAAAAACTAATTTTTTATGTTAATAAAAAATGGGAAAATTTTG